>NC_092087.1:85736224-85833979 GCF_045679555.1 Salvelinus alpinus | reverse complement strand
TCTAACCTCAACAAATATATAATTATAAAACAAAGTATGATAAGCCAATGTATAACTATTAACAATAGCTTGAAATGTAATTTTGTGTTGAAATATTGAAGATGAAACTTCACCTGGTAAAATGATCATCAGAGCTGTAGAGTTCCTAGATCCTCTTCCATTCCGGGCCTCACAGTGGTAATGTCCATTGTCCTTAGACTTGAACTTACTTATGTTGTAGATCTGTCCAAATCCATTTAGAAAAGTCTCATTTTGAAAGTACCAGGTGTATTTGTCCACAGGTGGGTTGGCATCACTGCTGCAGGTCAGAGTCACTGAACTGCCCTCCACTATTTCATCAGATGGAGAAACTGACAAGGAGGTGTTCTTTGGGCCATCTGGTGGACAATATATAACAACAGTGCATTAAATAGTGTTTAACTTGTGATTGAAATATGAATTTAAATGTGATCCTCTGATCAAAAGATGAGGTTAGGTGTACTAACACTGAACGTCCACAGACACAGAAGAAGAGTTGAGACGTCCATATTTATTCTCAGCCTCACAGTAGTATTCTCCTCTGTCCTCAGAGCTGATGGTCGTGAAATTGTATGTCTTTTCAGATCCTGTCAGTGAAGCTCCATTCTTCTTGTACCAGGTGTATTTGTCCACAGGTGGGTTGGCATCACTGCTGCAGGTCAGAGTCACTGAACTGTCCTCCACTATTTCACCAGAGGGACTGACTGACACTGAGTTGTTCTTTGGGCCATCTGGTAAAGGAGAATTTGTCAGAGGGTTAGGACAGTAGTTTATTTACAAATGACCTGTTATGTCAAACATGTATAATCTGTTAAATCAGAGAACTATTTAAAACTCTAACTAAGGCATTCAAACACTGAGCTGTACTTTACTCACACTTCACATCCATGTTAATGGTCCTAGACATGTCTGTCCCCATCTCATTCTGGGCCTCACAGTAGTACTCTCCAGTGTCAGATGACTGGATGTGATTAAAGACGTGCTGTGGTCCTGTCATACTCTGATGTTCACCTCCATTATTCTTGTACCACCAGGTGTAACTCTGCACAGGTGGGTTGGCATCACTGCTGCAGGTCAGAGTCACTGAACTGCCCTCCACTATTCCACCAGAGGGACTGACTGACACTGAGGTGTTCCTTGGTCCATCTGATGTAAAAGACAGTGGATTTAAAAAGAGTACAAATTTGATCAGTTAAAAATATTACATACACTTTCCACAATTGTACTTTTCCACACATTGACATTTAGATCCATCCTCTTATTAAAGATGATCAATTCAAGTATCATGTGGAGCCAAAATCTGTCACTACAATGTTAAAATACCAAACTATCCCCAATATATTATATTTGACCCTCACACCCTGGCACTGAGCTCAGATCTTCAGCCTCCATACCAGACCATTTAGTAAACCAGAAAGCTGTTTTGATCTCATGATTACTGGGATATGTGTAAGAGCAGGATATGTTCACTGTTGACCCCTTCGAGGTACAGATACTCTGATGGTTGTAAGTCACAATCCAACAGTTCTGACCTTAAATACAAAAATACTATATAACATCTCATATAAATCTTTAATTACAATACCTTCCAGTATACTGTAAACCAGTTAACACTAGTGAAAACCATCATTATTAAATAATGATCAATATTCATTGATTAATTAACAAAAGTCTCACGACCTAAACCAAATTGTATTTATATTAAATGTGTATAAAAAAAGTCCACACTTACACACTGCAGGAGAGTGGAGATTCTCATGGCCTTTTACAGCACAGGAGTAACTGTCTGCATCATTAAAGGAGTCTGAGTACAGGCTGGAAGTGCCCTCCTTTACTATGGTACCGTTCTTGTACCAGATGTAGGTGGGGTTGTCAGTCAGAGTACAGCTGGTGATACAGGTCAGTGTCTTATCCTGATGTCCACCAGTCACCTTCACCTGAAGACCTGGAGAAAAAACAATATCACTGTAAATCCCTTTATCACTGACTTATCACTCTAATACAAAGATGGAAGAAGACATAAATACAGACATAAATACAACCAAGACAATTTTCCAGAACAAAATGGAATTCAACAGTTTAACTATATTGAATGTAACTGTACCTGTGACAGACAGAGTGACTCCAGGATCACCATAATATCTCCCTCTTTTCTGATCTGTTATAAATCTGAACTTGTACGTAGCTGAGTCACTCTCTCTCAGGTCTGTGATTTTCAGGTTGTGACCATTCTTCTTATCCCCATGATACTCCAGACGAACTGCATTCTGAGCTATATCTTCAGGTTCGTTACCAGTCTCCATTTTAGTGAACCAGAAGGTTGTTTTGACTGTACCACTGGGATATATGTAAGAGCAGGTCAGGTCCACTGTTGACCCCTTCAAGGCACAGATACTCTGAGTGGTGTATGTAACACTCCAGCCATTCTGGCCCAGTACCACTGAAACAGTCACAGAACACAAGGGTATTACATTAAGCCAATGCCAATTGGCTCACACTAACAGTATAGGCGTTGTCCCTACTTTGTTGCCATAGTTGCTGAGTTGAGTGTGATTGGAAAACACATAATAATCATTCAGTAAGGTAAGTGAGGTGTGAAAGATAACTACTGAAGTGAAGTGGAGACGCCTAACAGAACACAACAGAATAATAAAACACAAATGAAATTTTAATATTTTACAAAAGTCTGTAGATTGACAAACATATCAAGTTATGAATTAGACCATACCTGTCACAGACCAGAGAAAGACCACCAACACACTTCCTGCTGTTCTCAAGGACATTGTTGCATCTCCCACCCTGCAGTCTTAGAAACATAAACAACAACACACTCTGTAGCTGGTGAATAACTCCACCTGATACATTGAAGTATAAACTGTAAATGGGGTACAGGGCCTCATTACTGAAAATGAACCAGGCTCATATTGTGTTGTGTTGTATTGTGCTATATGGTTGTCTATGTGATTACTGTCTGCATGTAAGTCATGCGCACACGCACTCACACACACACACACACACACACACACACACACACACACACACACACACACACACACACACACACACACACACACACACACACACACACACACACACACACACACACACACACACACACAAACACACCATCTGTAGGTAAGGCCCATAAAGCCATTGGAGTCTATATCAAAGTCTAGAGAGCTGGTTGTTATTGATGTAGAAAGGTTCAACGACACATCATACACAGTATAGTGTATAGTATGTATGTATAGTACTGTGTCTCATGTTAATACTACTCCTAAACACAACCCACTGCCACTGTGTCTCATGTCAATACTACTCCTAAACACAACCCACCATCACTGTGTCTCATGTTAATACTACTCCTAAACACAACCCACCATCACTGTGTCTCATGTTAATACTACTCCTAAACACAACCCACCATCACTGTGTCTCATGTTAATACTACTCCTAAACACAACCCTCCATCACTGTGTCTCATGTTAATACTACTCCTAAACACAACCCAAAGTCACTGTGTCTCATGTTAATACTACTCCTAAACACAGCCCACCATCACTGTGTCTCATGTTAATACTACTCCTAAACAGAATCCACTGCCACTGTGTCTCATGTCAATACTACTCCTAAACACATCCCACCATCACTGTGTCTCATGTTAATACTACTCCTAAACACAACCCACCATCACTGTCTCATGTTAATACTACTCCTAAACACATCCCACCATCACTGTGTCTCATGTTAATACTACTCCTAAACACAACACACCATCACTGTCTCATGTTAATACTACTCCCAAACACAACCCACCATCACTGTGTCTCATGTTAATACTAATCCTAAACACAACCCACCATCACTGTGTCTCATGTTAATACTACTCCTAAACACAACCCACCATCACTGTGTCTCATGTTAATACTACTCCTAAACACAACCCACCATCACTGTGTCTCATGTTAATACTACTCCTATACACAACCCACCATCACTGTGTCTCATGTTAATACTACTCCCAAACACAACCCACCATCACTGTATCTCATGTTAATACTACTCCTAAACACAACCCACCATCACTGTGTCTCATGTTAATACTACTCCTAAACACAACCCACCATCACTGTATCTCATGTTAATACTACTCCTAAACACAACCCACCATCACTGTGTCTCATGTTAATACTACTCCTAAACCTCTTATGAAGCATCCACTCAATCACTCTTACTCTTACTGTCACTCTTACTTTCGGCCATTTTCAAAATGTCTCCACAACAACCTATTGCTCTCAGAGCTCTTAAAATAGCATGCAGAAGTCTTTATGTGAAACAACATGTACAATGTACTTCCTATCTTTTGTAGCAGACAATATAGCTCAGTATTTCAAGGGTGCCAATAATGTTGGTCGTGACTGTATATCCAACAATCAGATTAATATGTAAAAAATAATTTACACACACACACACACACACACACACACACACACACACACACACACACACACACACACACAGTTATACTTGACCCTGTTATACTTTGACAGTGAACATGACCCTATTGAACGGAGATCTGGGTATTACTGGCAAACTCTACTGATCATGTTTTAAACATGCAAATGAATAAACTGAACTAAACTAAACACATGAAACCACAGTCCAGGATCAGTATTCACAAAGTGTATCAGAGTAGGAGAGCTGATCTGGGATCAGTTTAGCCTTTTAGATCACTATTAAATGGACTGTCTGAGACACTTTATGAATACAGGCCCTGATGTAACAACCAAAACACAGTTCAAAATAAATCATCAAGTACAAAGATACAGTAAGTCATGTGACGTACGGCTAAAAACATCAAAACTAAAACTATTTAACAAGATATCGTCAAGAGTACTTACAGAGTGAAGTGAAGGGGAGAGGTCTTGAACAGTGAGTCAACGTACTGTCACTGCGTGGAAACAAGAAGTGTAAGTGTTAGTAGAAGCAGACGTAGCCTAAGTGTGAGTTCTGTGGTTGACACATTTTAAAGTAGCCTAGTCAGGGCATTAACATGCAGCAACAGCATGTCACATAAGGGATGTTACTGTATCTAAATAGAAAATGGTATAAAGTCATCATACTGTAGTTGCATTTCTTTATTTGAGGAGTGGGCCTACATCTTTTACAAGAGACAAAATGTGACCCATTCCCATCACTCTTCATCAGCTGGTACTGAAGGTTCCAGAACAGATGAAAGGGGGGTATTTTTGGTTCCAGTGTTCTAGACTAGAGCTCTCCCTACTGACATCTCAACATTACTGCAGCTTCCAGGCTTCATATGTCCCGACTAGTCCAATGAAAATATACAATATAGAAGCTAAACTAACATTCGAAAATGTAAAAAATGTATATAGAGTAAACCAGGCATGCACGTAAAATCAATGTTATTGGGACTTACGTTGAACTGGCGTTTGGACTGAGTTAATTAGTGATCTCAGCTAGCTTGTTAGCTACATGAAGCTGCTGTTATTCAGACTTATGTTGAACTGGCGTTTGGACTGAGTTAATTAGTGATCTCAGCTAGCTTGTTAGCTACATGAAGCTGGTGTTATTCAGCGATAAACAAGTATTTTTGTGCCTCACACAGCTACTTTGAATGGACTGGATTGTGAACAATATGATGTGCTGCCACAGAATTACAGCAAAACCCCATAGTTAGCTAGTGAGCTAGCTAGTTAGCTAACTTTGAGCTATCAACGTTAGCTAGCTAGAAACAACAGACAACAGTGAGCTGTCATTATGCCAAGGCCAAAGCAAGCTGCTCTGAGTTTCCAGTGTGTGCTTGTGTGAAAGAGATGTCTTCAGCTCACTAGTCTTCAGAACAATGGACCCAAAGTGAACCCTGACATGCATATAACTAAGTCTGTCTGTCTGTCTGGGATTATTGTGTCCTATTGTGTCTGTGATGCGTGTTTTTTGAAAATGACAATGATTAATCTTTCATGTAATTGTTTATTGCTGCTTCGTTATTGTTATTTTATTGTGTGATTTATTTAGTTTTTTTTTGTTTTTATAAGTACATTTTTTAAATATTTTCTTACATAAAAACAACTGCATTGTTGCTTAAGGGCTTGTCAGTAACCATTTCACAGTATGGTCTACACCTGTTGTATTCGGCGCATGTGACTGATACAATTTTACTTGATTTGTGTGTTAAGCTGCTGGACATTGCTCCCTCTGACTCTGGGATTCTGAACATCTAAAAGTCTGAGCCATTTGGGGGGGTTCTACTAGCTGAAATATGACAATTTAACCTCTCTTGGGTAGGGGGCAGTATTTTGACATCCGGATGAAAAGCGTGCCTAAAGTAAACTGCCTGTTACTCAGGCCCAGAAGCTAGGATATGCATATGCGTGGTAGTATTGGATAGAAAACAATCTAAAAATAACATAATCTTAAAATAATGTCTGTGAGTATAACAGAACTGATATGGCAGGCGAAAACGTGAGGAAAATCCATCCAGGAAGTGGCCTTCTTTTGAATTGAGTGTTTTTCTATTGAAAGCCTATTCACCATATAAATGGATGGGACCTGGATTGCAGATCCTATGGCTTCCACTAGATGTCAAAAGTCTTTAGACATTGTTTCAGGCTTTTTTTCAGAAAAATTTGTAAGAATGACAGCATTTTCTGAGTGGTCAGTCGAATGAACAAGAGCTTTTTGTGCGCACGACTGGGAGCGTGCACTCCGTTCTTTTTCCTTTGTATTGAATACGCTATTATCCAGTTTAAATATTATTGATTTTAAAGACAATAGACACCCTGAAGATGAATAAAAAACATTGTTTGACATGTTTCAATGAACTTTACCGGTACTATTTGGATCTATTCATCTGCATGTTGTGACCGACCTTGAGCCAAAGGATTACTGAACAAAACGATCCAACAAAACAGAGTTTTTTGGATATAAAGAGGGACTTAATCGAACAAAACAAACATTTATTGTGTAACATGGAGTCTTGTGAGTGCAAACATATGAAGATCATCAAAGGTAAGTGATTAATTGTATTGCTATTTCGGACTTTTGTGACTAATCTACTTGGCTGGAAAATGTTTGTATGCTTTTGCAAGCGGGCCGCTGTCCTCAGATAATCGCATGGTATGCTTTCGCCGTAAAGTCTTTTTGAAATCTGACACAGCAGCTGGATTAACAAGAGGTTAATCTTTAAGCCGATGTATAACACTTGTATATTTAATGAATGTTTATTATGAGTATTTCTGTATTTTGATTTTGGCGCTCTGCAATTTCACCGAATTTTGGCCAGGTGGGACGGTAGCGTCCCACCTACCCTAGAGAGGTTTTAAGGTGGTCCTACCATGGATTATCTAGCTATTTGATTTTGAATTATAGTATCCCTTTAGGTATAAAAAGAAGGACTAATGTTTGTGAGAATAGGCAGGTGCTGCAATATAGTCTGCCTGGAACATGCCCCATATTCATTTGTAATTCAATTAAATAATAGTATTTATTTATCACCTGTTGGGGCAATTACTAGGCACCCTATGGCATCAGGCTGGCAGTGAGTCTTACAGTTACATCACAAGGGGTCACATGTCCAGTCACATGACCTTACATACATACACAGTGAAACACATGATAACAACAGATGTCAGCCCCCTTAGTGTCTACAACATGGTGATCATAGAGGCGGTTCACTGGGCAAAGATCCCTTCAAGGATCTAATGATGATGTAATTTCCATGTTTCACAGCTCAGGCCGAGGGAGAGGGGGAAGGAAATCAGAGGTGCACTCCTCTTCACTTTGATTGACATTTCATACACTCATTATATATGTCCAGTGTTCTGTCTGGGATCTGTGGTCTGTGCCAGAGGACAACAAATGGGGTGACAGCCCTCCCCCAATCCTCCTGTTCCCTTTTAAAGTAGGGACACGACCCCTCATCCTCTTCCTTAATCTTCATCATCCTCCTCCCTCTCCACTATCCAGTCACTGCGTGGTGGTCAGGGTTGACATGGTTTCCTGTCTCTTCCTCTCTGGTCCGGCTTGTGTTTGAAGCAACACTTGTCACCATAGAAACAGCCGGTGGTCCTCCAGAAGAAACACTCGTCACCATTGATGGGAGCCATCCTCCTGGTCCTGGGAGAGAGAGAGACAAACAGTATGAAAACACAAGCACCTGCACCTGTGCTCCTGCTTCCTCCTTCCATCACTTTGTACATTTCAAAAGTGTATATGAGTTGATTGGTAACACTTTAGAATAACTCATAATGATGTTTTGAATGACAGACAGATGTCTTTACCTTGTGGAGGCGTACTGGGAGGCTGAGGAGGTGTTGAGGCCTATAGAGTTGAAAAGAGGGAGGGGTTCTCTGGATCTAGTGGTCTGGGTACCTGATCACCAGCCTGGTGCTCTCCAGCTCCACCCCCTGGACAGGAGGAAAAACTGCAGGCGCAGTCCAAATACATACAATTAAACAAATAGCATAGTCCCAAAAGTACAATGAAACCAATAACATTATATTGGGTTTTATTACCGGCTTGTTTTTCATTTCCCGACAGAAAGGAGTTGAATCGTTGTACTTTTCTTTCTGTGTTGGACAATGGTGATACTATTTATGTGCAAGACTCAAGCTCTCCACTGAAGGCTCTTGACTCTGTGTATCATGCAGAGACGTCTAACTCACCATTGTGATCTCTACAGTGCTGTCAGGTGGACATCAGTAGCAACACACAGGCTCAAACCCTGGTACATTCTTATTCAGAAGACCATTTAAGGAAAACTGCCATGTTATATATCCTCTCTTCTAGCAGGAAATGAGAACACATACAAACTCACATCTCAATCTTGTTTAATGCTAACAGTACCGAAAATTGAACCAAACATGGAAAAAGTCCATTCATTATTCAGCCCCTTGATCTTGGAATGTCCTCCATTGGAGGAGTTCAAAGGACAAATAGATGAACAGGTTATTGAGACATGTAGCTGTTTCTAGCTGTTTCAGTCCATGTCACTAGTTTGCAATGCCTTTTTTTAAGCAGAAAAAACCTTTCCAAGCCAAACCTTCATATCATGACTGCTAACGCTACACACAGCCTACATCATTGTTACCATATTAGCTAACGTATTGTCAACATAGCTACTAGAACTAATGCGTTAGTAAACACGCTCCAATCATACAGAACAGTGTACAGTTAGCAAGCAGTTTAGCAGTTACACTGGTGGGCCCACGTGGCAATAAATGAATAAAACCAAAAGCTTACCTTGACTTAGAAGAGTTCCAGCGTTGGATAGCCGTAGCCAACTAGCGAACATACCACCCCTCTCTGTTTGAGACGGTTGTTTGAGTAGGCTAAACTAGCTAGCTGCATTAGATGCTGGCTAAGTAAGTTAAACTGAAAACAATACAACAAAATAGAGTTTGCTAGCTCTTCCCACTCTCTCTTGCTTCTCCTTCATTTTTCAAGAAATGTATTAGTTCAAAACTGTTCAACTATTGTCTTTCTCTTTGAGTCAACTACTCACCACATTGTATGGACTGCAGTGCGAGCTATCTGTAGCTTATGCTTTCAGAACTAGATTAAATATCTGATACTTTGATTGGTCGGACAACATGTCAGTTCATGCTGCTAGAGCTCTGATAGGTTGGAGGACGTCCTCTGAAAGTTCTCATAATTACTGTGTAAGTCTATGGAAGGGGATGAGAACCATGAGCCTCCTAGGTTTTGTATTGAAGTCATTCTACCCAGAGGAGGACGAAAACTGGCTGTCTTCTGGCTAAACCATGGTGCTACCCTACAGAGTGCTGTTGAGGCTGCTGTAGACCTTCATTGCAAACTGTTTTAGTGAAAATAAATACTGGCCGTGCTTATACAGCTGAATAGCCTTCACTGGAGGAGACAACAAAGGGTTAAACTAGGGTCATTTCAGTGAAATAATATTTCTGAGGTTAATAAGACAACTAAGTAACACTGCCTCTGTGTTTGAGTAATCAACTCGTCATGAAGATTTGATTATTTGAATCAGCTGTGTAGTGCTTGGGATAAAACCAAAACGTTCACCCCTTGGGGTCCCCAGGACTGAGTTGAGGAAACGCTGGCCTCGCCACTCATGGTTAAATGATTCAATGCCGCCATCATGTGTCTAATAGGCAGCAATACAAGAAACAAGAGCTGAGAGAAAATAGTTATGAATCAATGTTTTATTAGTTGATGAAAATATCTGTGTATTTATTGTCTTAAATGTTGATCTTATTTACAACATGATGGTTATACTGTATTGACACTAAAACACACTGTAAAAACTGCAAAGGTAAACATGCATTTAACGTATATAAAATACGTCATAATGAAAAATGTGATGACAAAACAAGTGATATCATGACACTGAACAATATAGCACTACGTAATATACAATTATAATGAATATAAAATGTCAAAAATTGCAAATGTGCAAATGTATGTAATGTACTGATTACAAAATTCAAAAAACAATATAGTATAAAAAAATATAAAACATAAAATGCGGAATAATGTCTGACAGCAATACAAAGTAAATCATCATTAAACACTTCAGGAGAAACTTGACCCAAGAGCTAAATATATTAAAAAGCTCTTATCAATATCATCCATATTAGTTGCTGAGGAAAGTAGGACTATTAATGTTATAAAAAATATGTCTTTCTCTCAGGTCTGTGATTCTCAGGGTGGAGTACTTTTCTGTTTGTCGATGGTATTCCACACGACGTGCATACTCTGAGTCCTGGCTCAGGTCTTTAGTTTCTTCAGTCTCCCATTTGCTGAACCAGGATACTTCTGTGACGTTATGCCAACTGGGATGTGTGTAAAAGCATGATATGTCCACTGTTGACCCTTTCAAAGCACAGATACTCTGATGGGTATAAGTCACATTCATACAGCTCTCACCCACAACACCTGAAACAAAATGTAGCTGATCAATTCCCGAAATGATAATGAGACAAAACGTTTTAGATGTATTGGACAGGTTCATTTTGAATTAAAAAAATACATATTGACATACATCTATAAAACTGTTTATCATTCCAAAGTATATAGTTAAGAATATTGATAGAGAAAGTAATACCATTCTTATTGGTTCTAAATGGTACTACATAAAATACTAGTTTCATTCATACTCACACACTGCAGGAGAGTGGTGATCCTCATGGCCTTTTACAGCACAGGAGTAACTGTCTGAATAATAACTATTGACAGAGTATTGATGGGAAGTGGGCTCATCTAGACGTTGTCCGTTCTTGTACCAGATGTAGGTGGGGGTGGGGTTGTCAGTCAGAGTACAAGTGGTTCTACAGATCAGTGTGTTCTGTCCCTCTGCAGCAGGAGTCACTTTGACCTGCAGAACTGAAACAATATGTATATATATATATTTATATATATATATATATATATTATATATATTTTTTTTTCTCCTGTAATTACAATATGATATACAGTTGTATCATACAGTGTAGTATTACCTGTGACAGACAGAGTTGTTCTTGGGAAACTATGACCCCATTAAGGGTTGTATGTTTTAAAAGTGAAGCGATACTCAGCTGAATCCTCCTCTCTCAGATCTGAGATTCTCAGGATGGAGGGACCTTTATATATCCATCTCTCTTTGTCAGGGTACTTCACACGACCTGCATACCCTGGGTCTCTGGTTAGGTCATCAGGTGTCGTCTTATCACTTCTAAACCAGACTGTTGATGTGGTGGAATAATAACCAACATAAGTACAGGATATGTCCACTGTTGACCCCTTTAAGACACAGATTCTCATCTTGGTGTAAGTCACTCTGCTGCAGCTCTGATCCTGAACACCTGAAACACAGTGACATAATAAGAGGTCAACTGGATTATATTCTCAGTTCTTTCTAGAAATGCTAAAAATTCTTAAATGACAAAGTGAAACCAACACACAGTATAATGTATTAAATTCACACTCACACACTGCAGGAGAGTGGAGATCCTCATGGCCTTTTACAGCACAGGAGTAACTGTCCTTAGCATTAGGGAGGACTGAATACGGGGAAGTATTCTCAGTGACAACCTGCCCGTTCTTGTACCAGGTGTAGGTGGGGTTACCAGTCAGAGGACAGCTGGTGGTTCTACAGGTCAGTATCCTCCATGTTGGAATCTGTGAAAAAGGAGTCACCTTCACCTGCAGGTCTGGACTAGACAACATGAACCTGAATCACCTGTTGTCTAGTGTCATCACAAGATGCTATACATTCTCAAACAGATCAATAAAGACATGACAATTGCTATATACACATAGTATCATATTATTTGAATTTCATAAATACAAATGAAGACATTTTCCAGAACTAAATGGACAATGAAGATTAAACAGAATATCAGACAATAGAATGTTACCTGTGAGAGAGAGAATCTCCAGATGTGCCATAATATTTCCCTCTGGTCTGATCTGTTAAAACCTCTACTTGATCACCCTCCCGGATCCGGGATCCTCCTCATCAGAAACGCTGACTAGCATAGCCTAGCCTAGCGCCACAGGGAATATCATATAATATAATTTCATGAAATCACAAGTCCAATACAGCAAATGAAAGATAAACATCTTGTGAATCCAGCCAACATGTCCGATTTTTTAAATGTTTTACAGCGAAAACACAACATATATTTATGTTAGCTCACCACAATAGCCCAAAACACAACGCCATTTTCTCACCACAAAGATAGCTTTCACAAAACCCACAAATAGAGATAAGAATAATCACTAACCTTTGAACAACTTCATCAGATGACAGTCTTATAACATCATGTTATACAATACATTTATGTTTTGTTCGAAAATGTGCATATTTATAGCTACAAATCCTGGTTTTACATTGTGAACATGGCGCCAAAATGCTCCAAATTGTCCAGAGAAATTTTAGAGAGTCACGTAATCGAACAGAAAAACTCATCATAAACTTTGCTGAAAAATACATGTTGGGCAAATAAATAAAGATACACTGGTTCTTACTGTAACCGCTGTGTTAGATTTTAAAAAAAATAACTTTAGTAAAAAGCACAGCATGCAATAATCTGAGACAGCGCTCAGCCATTCTCCGCCATGTTGGAGTCAACATATTCCACAAAAATACGAAATAACATCATAAATATTCTCTTACCTTTGATGATCTTTCATCAGAATGCAGTGCAAGGAGTCCTAGTTCCACAATACATCGTTGTTTTGTTTTAGAATGTCCATTTCTTCTGTTGAATTAGCAACTTTGGTTAGCATGGTGGAGCTCAAGTGTCCATGAAGATTTTACGCATGAACGAAAAATTCAAAAAGTCATAATAATAGTCGAATAAACTGGTCAAACTCAGTTGATAATCCATCTTTAGTATGTTTTTCAGAAATAGATCCAATAACGTCCCAGACGGAGCATTTCTTCATGTCTACCTAACGCATTTCAGAAAACGATATGGTGCTCCCAGGTGCGCAGCAAAATACTGCCAATATGGCTGACCTGTCACTCCAAAAGCTCTCATTCGGTCCCACATCAGGCTAGACACCTCATTCAATGTTGTACTGCCTGTTGACATCTAGTGGAAGGCGTATGAAGTGCATACATATCCATAAATTCAAGGCAATTGAAAAGGCGAGGCCTGTCACAGAGAACCATTTCAGAATTTTCACTTCCTGTTTGGAAGTTTGCCTGCCAAATGGGTTCTGTTTTAGTCACAGATATAATTCAATCAGTTTTAGAAACGTCAGAGTGTTTTCTATCCAATAGTAAAAATAATAGGCATATCATATGATCTAGAACAGAGTACGAGGCCGTTTAATTTGGGCACTACTTTTTCCCAAAGTGGAAATGGCGAAGTTTAAATAAGATGGCGAAGTTTAAATAAGATGAACTTGTACGTAGCTGAGTCACTCTCTCTCAGGTCTGTGATTGTCAGGGTGTGGCCATTCTTCACATCTCTATGCTACGTAACACAACCTTTGTAGTCTGGGTCATCACTCAGACTCACAGGATTCCAGACAGCATAATTTTTTTGTGAACCAAAAGGTTGTTAGTGTATGTAGTTTAATAATCGTCTGTAGTTTTGGCAAGAAGTTGTTTTTCAATCTCTCGGTCCCTGCTTTGATGCACCTGTACTGACCTCGCCTTCTCGATGATAGCGGGGTGAACAGGCAGTGGCTCGGGTGGTAGTTGTCTTTGATGATCTTTATGGCCTTCCTGTGATATCGGCTGGTGTAGGTGTCCTGGAGGGCAGGTAGTTTGCCCCCGGTGATGCGTTGTGCAGACCTCACTACCCTCTGGAGAGCCTTACGGTTGTGGGCGGAGCAGTTGCCCCGTACCAGGCGGTGATACAGCCCAACAGGATGCTCTCGATTGTGCATCTGTAGAAGTTTGTGAGTGCTTTTGGTGACAAGCCGAATTTCTTCAGCCTCCAGAGGTTGAACAACGCTGTCTGTGTCACAACGCTGTCTGTGTGGGTGGACCAATTCAGTTTGTCCGTGATGTGTACACAGAGGAACTTAAAACTTACTACCCTCTCCACTACTGTCCCGTCGATGTGGATAGGGGGGTGCATCCTCTGCTGTTTCCTTAAGTCCACAATCATCTCCTTTGTTTTGTTGACGTTGAGTGTGAGTGTGAGGTTATTTTCCTGACACCACACTCCGAGGGCCCTCACCTCCTCCCTGTAGGCCGTCTCGTTGTTGTTGGTAATCAAGCCTACCACTGTAGTTTCGTCCGCAAACTTGATGATTGAGTTGGAGGCGTGCATGGCCACGCAGTCGTGGGTGAACAGGGAGTACAGGAGAGGGCTCAGAACGCACCCTTGTGGGGCCCCAGTGTTGAGGATCAGCGGGGTGGAGATATTGTTACCTACCCTCACCACCTGGGGGCGGCCCGTCAGGAAGTCCAGTACCCAGTTGCACAGGGCGGGGTCGAGACCCAGGGTCTCGAGCTTGATGACGAGTTTGGAGGGTACTATGGTGTTAAATGCTGAGCTGTAGTCAATGAACAGCATTCTCACATAGGTATTCCTCTTGTGGTTGCGATTGCGTCGTCTGTTTACCTATTGGGTCGGTAAGCAAATTGGAGTGGGTCTAGGTTGTCAGGTAGGGTGGAGATGATATGGTCCTTGACTAGTCTCTCAAAGCACTTCATGATGACGGAAGTGAGTGCTACGGGGCGGTAGTCGTTTAGCTCAGTTACCTTAGCTTTCTTGGGAACAGGAACAATGGTGGCCCTCTTGAAGCATGTGGGAACAGCAGACTGGGATAAGGCTGATTGAATATGTCCGTAAACACACCAGCCAGCTGGTCTGCGCATGCTCTGAGGACGCGGCTGGAATGCCGGCTGGACCTGCAGCCCTGCGAGGGTTAACACGTTTAAATGTTTTACTCACCTCGGCTGCAGTGAAGCAGGTTTTGGTAGCGGGCCGTGTCAGTGGCACTGTATTGTCCTCAAAGCGAGCAAAAAAGTTATTTAGTCTGTCTGGGAGAAAGACATCCTTGTCCGCGACGGGGCTGGTTTTCTTTTTGTAATCCGTGATTGACTGTAGACCCTGCCACATACCTCTTGTGTCTGAGCTGTTGAATTGCGACTCTACTTTGTCTCTATACTAGCACTTAGCTTGTTTGATTGCCTTGCGGAGGGAATAGCTACACTGTTTGTATTCGGTCATGTTTCCGATCACCTTGCCCTGGTTAAAAGCAGTGGTTCGCGCTTTCAGTTTCACGCGAATGCTGCCATCAATCCACGGTTTCTGGTTTGGAAATGTTTTAATCGTTGCTGTGGGTATTATGTCGCCGATGCACTTTCTAATGAACTCGCTGACCGATTCAGCGTATTCGTCAATGTTGTTGTTGGACGCAATGCGGAACATATCCCAATCCACGTGATCGAAGCAGTCTTGAAGCGTAGAGTCAGATTGGTCGGACCAGCGATGAAAAGACCTGAGCGCTGGAGCTTCTTGTTTTAGTTTCTGTTTGTAGGCTGGAAGCAACAAAATGGAGTCGTGGTCAGCTTTTCCAAAAGGAGGGAGGGGGAGGGCCTTATATGCGTCGCGGAAGTTAGAATAACAATGATCCAGGGTTTTACCAGCCCTGGTAGCACAATCGATATGCTGATAGAATTTAGGGAGATTTGTTTTCAGATTAGCCTTGTTAAAGGCTATGTGAAATTGTGATATTGGATATGTTAAAGGATATGTGATATTTTGACTACACAGAGAACCATTTAAACAACATGTCGACTATAGAGGACTTGGTGTTGTTGCTAGGTGATTTCTGACACAACTGCAAGACCTCTTCACTATTTATAACGTTAACAATTTCTTAGAATGTGTTGCATTGTCCTTCTGAGTTCTGTATTCAGGTCAAAGTTCCATGATGTCATTCAATTAGAACCCATTCCATTTAAACACCCATGACCATCACTCCTCATCAGCAGCATCCAAAGTAACACTGAAGGTTCCAGTGTTCTAGACTAGAGTTCTCCCTACTGGCATCTCAACATTACTGCACCATCCTAATAATAATGTCCTCATTAATGTTGGGTTAATAACAACATAACAAACTGGAAATACATCAGATAACCTAGTGAAAAACTAAACTGTTTACTTGACAAAGTCACATTTAAGCACACACACACTATTGTCTATTGTAGTAAAATATGCCACTATCGTATTCTGTTACACTGTTGGACCTTGTGTACAACAGAGGAGGCTGGTGTGTAGATATATAGGAGGAGAGGCTCATTGTAATGGTAGCTGGAATATAATTAATCAAAACTGTGACGTGTGATGGTTAAATACTGACTGACTGACTGACTGATCTACAAATCACCTTGCATGATTGTCACGCCCTGACCTTAGTATTCTTTGTTTTCTTTATTATTTTGGTTAGGTCAGGGTGTGACGAGGGTGGTATGTGTGTTTTTGTCTTGTCTAGGGTTTTGGTATGTCTAGGTGTGTGTGTGTAGTCTAGGCATTATGTAGGTCTATGGTGGCCTAGATTGGTTCCCAATCAGAGGCAGCTGTTTATCGTTGTCTCTGATTGGGGATCCTATTTAGGTTGCCATTTTCCAGTTTGGTTTGTGGGTTATTGTCTATGTGAAGTTGCATGTCTGCACTCATTGTTTATAGTGTTAATTTTGTTAGTTTGTTTAGTCTTCTTCGTGTTTATTCGTCTTCCATTAAAAATATGTCTTCACGCTGCGCTTTGGTCTCCTCACTACGACGTTCGTGACAATGATAAATAACTACTTCATATTATTTGAAGATCAGTCAGTCTCCACTCACCTTTAATGTCGGCTGCAATGTCAAACACGGCCACATTTTCATGCTCGACAACCAATGATGTGATACAATATTCAATTTTTCTTCTTCGGTTTTTCAAGTTAACAGACGATAAAGAATGACAGGCAAAGCTGCAATATTTAGAATAAATAACATTTTGTACGTATTGTCTTAAACTTTTAGCTTATTTACAACATGATGCATAAATTAAACCGAATCACACTTCATCTAAAGTAGATAATGAATAATTTCACAATAAAACAAGAGTAATTATACTATTAATATTCCTTCTCATAAATGCCATAGCTCAATGTCTGACAGCAATACAAAAGTAAAATCATTTGACCACATCAACATAATCTATCCAATTTATCATGAATATACATAATTATCATTACAAGGAAAGAGAATTAAACTCCACATGTACTTAAAAGTTAAAGCTATGTAAAACATTCTGGACATGATAGCAATATGATAGCAGGAGAATAGGTCAAATCAAATTAAATTGTATTCGTCACATTCGCCGAATACACAGGTGTGAATCTTACAGTGAAATGCTTACTTACAAGCCCTTAACCAACAATGCTTTAAGAAGTTTTGAGAAAAAAATAAAATAATAAGTGTGTTACGATCCCCAGTTTCTGTGTTGTGGTTTGTGTATTTGTATGTGTGTATTTTAGGAAATGGTTTCCTGGATTCCCCTAAGCAGCTGATTGGTCAGCCCCATTGCAGATTGGAGCTGACCCCCCCCTCTCGTCAGGAGATACCGCTGTCTGCAATTACCGACTCCTCCTGCAGCTATAAAAGCCAGTGTTCCTTTGTTTGGAGAAGAGAACTGATGGTTATGTCCTGTATTTTGGTTAGTGTTGCTGAAAGAGGGCTGATTGGTTATGTTCTGTTATTTGTTGCTGGGAGCAGCTTTGGTATGTTCTGTGTTAGTTTGTTGCTCAGTCAGATAGAGCTTATTTGATGTTCTGTGTTTCTCAGAGTTTTTTTGTGAAATTGTTTGTAATATTCTGTTTAATTTCTTCCCAGTGGGGAAGGGGAAGGCACCTAGGGAGTGCTTAGGCAAGAGGCCTGCGGGCATACATAACCCGTAGTATTACTGTTTATACACACTAGCCAAGACAAGCTAAGACCTGTGCAGACCACCCCCTGTATTTTTGTTAGCGCACCAGGTGGTGCTAAGTTAGATAAGTAGTTGGTAGGCAGGTAAGGTAGGAGAGGGGGCTTTGACATTTACTTTCTTTGCTTTGGCCCTGTCCAGACCCTTTCCCCCAAAATTACCACGTGAAGGAATAAATTCACTGTAAACTATAAGTTGTCTGCCTTTGTCATCCCTACTCGCACCTACAGTCCCATACCTCTTTCACTCCACGGGGAGTTTAGTTTTGGCAGGGTGTTGCGTTCCCTCTTCCGAGAGGCGTATGTAACAAAGTGTTAAGTAATAAATAGATAAGTGGAGAAACGACAGTCCATCATTACTTTAAGACATGAAGGTCAGACAATACGTAACATTTCAAAAACTTTGAAAGTTTCTTCAAGTGCAGTCGCTAAAACAATCCAGCGCTATAATGAAATTGGCTCTCATGAGGACCGCCACAGGAAAGGAAGACCCAGAGTTACCTATGCTGCAGACGATACGTTCAGTAGAGTTACCAGCCTCAGAAATTGCAGCCCAAATAAACACTTCAGAGTTCAAGTTTCAGACACATCTCAACATCAACTGTTCAGAGGAGACTGTGTGAATCAGGCTTTCATGGTCGAATTGCTGCAAAGAAACCACTACTGAAGGACACCAAAAATATGAAGAGACTTGCTGGGGCCAAGAAACATGAGCAATGGATATTAGACTGGTGTAAATCTGTCCTTTGGTCTGATGACTCCAAATAGGAGAGTTTTGGTTACAAGCGCCGTGTCTTTGTGAGAAGCAGAGTAGTTGAACTGATGATCTCTGCATGTGTGGTTCCCACCGTGAAGCATGGAGGTGTGATGGTTTGGGCGTACTTTGCTGGTAACATTGTTGGTGATTTATTTAGAATTCAAGGCACACATAACCAGCATGGCTTCAAGATCATTCCGCAGTGATACGCCATCTCCTCTGGTTTGTGCTTAGTTGGACTATCATTTGCTTTTCAACAGGACAATGACCCAACACACCTCCAGGCTGTGTAAGGGTGATTTGACCAAGGAGAGTGATGGAATGCTGCATCAGATGACTTGGCCTCCACAATCACCCGACCTCAACCCAATTGAGATGGTTTGGGATGAGTTAGAAATGCCTTCTGCAACATGTGAACTTTCGTGTGCCTTAATAACAAAGTTGTATACCATCTGTAAATACGAATAGAATTGTTAACCTTTCTGCGCACAGTTGAGAAAACTACAGCCTCGTTCCGTTCGACGAAAATTCCAAAAAGTATCCATAATGGTCGTAGAAACATGTCAAATGTTTTTTATAATCAATCCTAAGGTTGTTTTTAACAAACATAATCGATAATATTTCAACTGGACCGGAACCTCACACGCAGGAACTATTCAGAGGACACCTAGCGTCAAGAAGTTAAATCAGGAGCCTAGTTGGTTAAGCCACAGAGAAAGTCAGCAACCTTCCCCCTTGCCATGATTGTTTGAGATAATAAATGGACTGGACATGCCAAGAAATGAGTTCGGATTTGTCTGCCATGTAACATCCTTCTGTTTATTTGAGCTGGTCAGTATGTGTAGGTAATCCTTTCTCACGCTGCTTTAAAAAATATATATATCACATAGTAGATCTGCATAAGTCTTGCGCTCCACTTTCTGGAGGACCGAGTTTTGAAATCAGTGGAATTTGAGTATGATTGCTAAGCGAGAAAACACCTGTCTCCGGATTACATCTTCAAACTAAGGGCAACCATGGCTTTCATGACAGAGAGGGAGAAGTGTCCATCCATGTATCTAGCTAGCTACATTTTCAAATATTATATGTTTCTCATCAAGTTAAAGTGTACTTTTAGCTAGCTAACATTGAACCTGGTTGGTTAGCTACCTGCAGATTCATGCAGGTTAATTGTTTAGATAACTAGCTACATGTCTAAACAAAAGACTCCACTATGCAAGTAGCTATTCGGATGTTTATGATGTCACTGCAACAGCTGTCAATGGTAGATAGCTCTGGCTATCTTCTCCGATTTCAGAAAACTCTCATCTGAGTGTGCCAGAGTGCAAAAAAACTGACAAATCTACGAACGTTCAAAACCCATTGAATATGGCCTGTGTCAGTATTAATTGGCAAAAAGCGTAATTAAATTGTTGCCAGCAGGTTAACTTAAAAACAGCCTAACCAGCTCTGCTAGGGCGAGTAAAATGGTCAGAGTGAGCTGTTCTCTCATTTGTGTCTGGAAGTAGCTAGCAAGCTAGCCAACGTTAGCCAGTTAGCTTGGGTGCTTGACTGCTGTTGTTAGGTCAGAATGCTAAGATCAACCCTACTCCTCAGCCAGAGCGTCCAGTGTGCGCTCTGAACGCTCCGAGAACGAAATGCTCTGGTTTTACGAACGGACAATCTGACAACACTCTGAGTTTACAAACGCCCAGAGAACACTGGCATTCCAGACTAAATGTATTCTACAAACACACCTGTAGAATAAGCCAGCCCTTAGACTTGAAATCTTTGCTTGTTTAAAATATATAACCTCACATGTGAAACCTTAAAGAGATGGGTGGGGCTAAAGCTTACAGGGTGTGCATGATGCTGAATGGGTGTAGACAAAGAAGACCTCTCAAGTAGGTACCAAAACATTCAACGGCCATTTTCTCAAAAGTGAGGTTACAACCTGTTGAGGCTTGGGGTGCCGCTAGCGCCACACCTCCCACATTCCACTGAAAAGGCAGAGCGGCAAATTCAAAAAAACATTTTTTTTAAATATTTAACTTTTACACATTAACAAGTCCAATACAGCATATGAAAGGCAGACATCTTGTGAATCTAACCACCATGTTCGATTTTTAAAATGTTTTACAGGGAAGACAAAATATGTAAATCTATTAGCTAACCACGTCAGCAAAAGAGAGCACTTTTCTAACTGCATCAGTTTTTTACTCCGTCACTAGCTATCACTAATTCGACCAAATGAAGATATATATAGCCACTAACCAAGAAACAACTTCATAAGATCACAGTCTGATAACATATTTATTGTATAGCATTTTTTTTTTTTGAAAAATGTGTATATTTATGGTATAAATCATAAATTACATTTCAGCTACAATCAGAAAGCAGCCATAACATTTACAGACACCAACATCAAATACCTAATTACTCCTCATAAAACATTTCTGAGAAATACATACTGTGCAGCAATTGAAAAACAGGATTCTTGTGATTCCAGACAATATTTCCGATTTATTAAATGTTTTACATCGAAAACTAAATGTAGCGCTAAATTAGCATAGCCACGCCAGACAGACACACTTGGGCGCGCGCGACCAGTTGACATGCACGACAGATATATGAAATAACATTATAAATTTGGTCTTACTTTGGCTGATCTTTCATCAGAATGTTGATCAAGTTGTCCTTAGTCCAGAAGAGTCGTTCAATCCCTTCAGAATGGCAACTTTCCATCTTCATTTAGCAGGGGTACTCGTCGAGTGGCACGGAACTCTCCAACGTAAACAAAATAAACATTACGGAACACGGCAAAACTCCCGAAAAAATTCAAATAATCTGATTAACTTCTTGGAACTATAGGGGGTGCTGTTCCGCATTAGCATATTTGTGTCTCCAAATTAAACTGCCTCGTGCTAAATTCTTGATCGTACAATATGCATATTATTGTTATTATTGGATAGAAAACAGTCTATAGTTTCTATAGGAGTTGAAATTTTGTCTCTGAGTGGTACAGAACAATTTCTACAGCACTTTTCATGACAGGGTTCAGATTTCAGAAATTTTTACCTCTGATCTGGGGTCTGTTTATAAGGCCACAGTGAATGCTATGAAGAAACCGACACTACCTACGTCTTCCTCTGGGTGTCTGTACGTCATCACGTTTTCAATGAAGTCGATGGGACGTTCACAGCCATTATAAATGACAAAAATGTACAGAGACCCCCCTTTCTCAACGTGCGCCTCAAGCGTGAAGGCCATCGGACCTGCCTCGTTCCAAATCGTTTTCTAACCAGCAGTATTTCTCCGGTCATGTTTTCAGTCGTTATAGTTGTTAAAAACATCATAATGTAGTGAATTTTAACCGTTTTATATCAATTTATATCCGTTTAGTGCGATTTTGAGGAATTTCTTTGTCGTGCACTCTGAAAGTTTGGACACGTTTTAGGGTGTCAGTCGTTGGTGATGGACATTTCGAAGGACAGAGGACATCTATCGACCAAAAGACGTTTATAACATAGAAAGGATACATTGCCCAAGAATATGATGGAAGATCAGCTCAAAGTAAGCAATATTTAATATGATAAACCGTGTTTCTGTCGAAATATTTTAAACGCATATATCGCCATTTTGTTTGGTATAGCTTCACTTGGCGAACCCTGTATTGAAAAGTAAGGATAATTTTAAAAATGTAAATCAGCGGTTGCATTAAGAACTAATTTGTCTTTCGATTCCTGTCTACCCTGTATTTTTTAGTCAAGTATATGATTAGCTTTTAATTAAACTAGATCACTCTGATAGATGACGTCAGACATATTGAGGCTTGATTTCCTAGTATTTTCATTGTGTAACCACGGTTTTGTATGGCTAAATATGCACCTTTTCGAACAAACTGTATATGTATGTTGTAAAATGATGTTACAGGAGTGTCATCGGAAGAATTCTGAGAAGGTTAGTGAAAAAATTAATATCTTTTGGCGGTGGTTACGTTATAGCGCTCTTTGGCTGGAATCGATGCTCTGGTAACGTTGGAACATGTAGTATGCTAACTTATCGATTTATTGTGTTTTCGCTGAAAAACGCTTAGAAAATCTGAAATATGGTCTGAAATCACAAGAACTGGGTCTTTCCATTGCTATGCTTTGTCTATTTTTATGAAATGTTTTATGATGAGTAAATTGGTCATACACGTTGCTCTATCTAGTAATTCTAGTGGATTTGTGATGGTCGGTGCAATTGTAAACTGTGATTTCTACCTGAAATATGCACTTTTTTCTAACAAAAACTATCCTATACCATGAATATGTTATCAGACTGTCATCTGATGGTTTTTTTTATAGGTTATTGGCTATCAATATCTTAGTTGAGCCGAATTGGTGATAGCACCTGAAGGAGTAAGAAACTGATGGAGTTAGAATAGTGGTGTATTTTGCTAACGTGTTTAGCTAATAGATTTACATATTTTGTCTTCCCTGTAAAACATTTTAAAAATCTGAAATGGTGGCTTTATTCACAAGATCTGTATCTTTCATCTGGTGTCTTGGACTTGTGATTTAATGATATTTAGATGCTACTATCTACTTGTGAAGCTATGCTATCTATGCTAATCAGTGTGTGGGGGGTGGGGGGTGCTCCCGGATCCGGGGTTAGTAGCCGTGAAAGGTTAAACTATATTGAAAAAACATACATTACGATGACATGGTCTCATTTATCAAATCAAATCCGAGCTGGAGATAGTTCACATCCGAAACGGCAGCAAAACAAAACATGATATCTCTCCCAAGTCGCACGCTTCTGACTTCCTGAAATTGACGGTCACGTCAAAGAAATAGGTCTTATTTCACGTCAGAACAAGATAAACGCATGATTTCTCCTCTGACGTACTCTTGACACCCAGAGGAAGGCGTACGAGGTGTGTTTCGGGTCATAAGTGGCATGACCATGTATAGGCAGAGCGTTGAAGCGAGCATAAACATCTTGCATTTTACTTCCTGGTCGGGGAAAGTGCTGCCAAAGGACTTGTGTTCCACTCAGAGAAAAAATTAAAACGGTTTTAGAAACTTGAGACTCTTTTCTATCCAATACTATTAACAATATGCATATTGTAAGAGCAGAAATTGATTAAAAGGCCGTTTGAAAATTTGCGCATATTTTCCAGTTTTTCCAATTCGCCCCCTAGAGCCCAAACAGGTTACAAGTTTATCAACTTTCAAAGCAGAATTACTTTCCCATTGTACCTCAACTGTAGTGTAAGATATACAATTTTCTAGCTCTGAGTCTCTACTTTCATCCAAAGGTAAACACATGTTAATGTAAAATTGTAATTATTTCGCCTCTATGGCCTATTTATTGCCTTACCTCCCTAATCTTACTACATTAGCACACACTGTACATATAATTTTCTATTGTGTTATTGACTGTATGTTTGTTTATCCCATGTGTAACTCTGTGTTCGCACTGCTTTGCTTTATCTTGGCCAGGTCGCAGTTGTAAATGAGAACTTGTTCTCAACTGGCCTACCTGGGATAGGGGGCAGCATTTTCACTTTGAATGAATAGCGTGCCCACATTGAACTGCCTCCTACTCTGTCCCAGATGCTAATATATGCATATTATTATTACTATTGGATAGAAAACACTCTGAAGTTTCTAAAACTGTTTGAATTATGTCTGTGAGTATAACAGAACTCATATGGCAGAAAAACTTCCAAACAGGAAATTCTGGGGCTGGTTGATTTTCAACTGATCGTCTATTCACATTCCAGTAAGATATGGATCTGGTCGCACTTCCTACGCCTTCCACTAGATGTCAACAGCCAGTAGAACGTTGAATGAAGCCTCTAGTGTGATGTGGGGCCGGATGGCAGCTATTTGAGTCAGTGGTCTGGCAGAATGCAAGTTCCTGGTCATGCGCATTACTCATGATATCACCATGCGTTCCATTACTCTGTAGACAAAAAGGAATGCTCCGGTTGGAACGTTATTGGATATATATGATAACAACATCCTGAAGATTGATTATCTACTTAATTTGACCAGTTTATTCGACCTGGAATATAACTTTTTGAAGTTTTCGTCCGAGTTCGCCTGGACCGGCGCCAGCGTTTGGACATGTGAACTAAACGTGCTAGCAAAGGTAGCTACTTGGACATAAATAATTGACATTATCGAACAAAACAACAATTTATTGTCGAACTAGGATTCCTGGGACTGCATTCTGATGAAGATAATCAAAGGTAAAGGAATATTTATGATGTAATTTTGTATTTCTGTTGACTTCAACATGGCGGAGAAATGTTATTGATATCTGAGCGCCGTCTCAGATTATTGCATGGTGTTCTTTTTCTGTAAAGTTTTTTAAAAATCTGACACAGCCATTGCATTAACCTTTCATTGCTACTAACCCCGGATCCGGGAGCACCCCCCACCCCCCACACACTGATTAGCATAGATAGCATAGCTTCAGAAGTAGATAGTAGCATCTAAATATCATTAAATCACAAGTCCAAGACACCAGATGAAAGATACAGATCTTGTGAATAAAGCCACCATTTCAGATTTTTAAAATGTTTTACAGGGAAGACAAAATATGTAAATCTATTAGCTAAACACGTTAGCAAAATACACCACTATTCTAACTCCATCAGTTTCTTACTCCTTCAGGTGCTATCACCAATTCGGCTCAACTAAGATATTGATAGCCAATAACCTATAAAAAAAACCATCAGATGACAGTCTGATAACATATTCATGGTATAGGATAGTTTTTGTTAGAAAAAAGTGCATATTTCAGGTAGAAATCACAGTTTACAATTGCACCGACCATCACAAATCCACTAGAATTACTAGATAGAGCAACGTGTATGACCAATTTACTCATCATAAAACATTTCATAAAAATAGACAAAGCATAGCAATGGAAAGACCCAGTTCTTGTGATTTCAGACCATATTTCAGATTTTCTAAGCGTTTTTCAGCGAAAACACAATAAATCGATAAGTTAGCATACTACATGTTCCAACGTTACCAGAGCATCGATTCCAGCCAAAGAGCGCTATAACGTAACCACCGCCAAAAGATATTAATTTTTTCACTAACCTTCTCAGAATTCTTCCGATGACACTCCTGTAACATCATTTTACAACATACATATACAGTTTGTTCGAAAAGGTGCATATTTAGCCATACAAAACCGTGGTTACACAATGAAAATACTAGGAAATCAAGCCTCAATATGTCTGACGTCATCTATCAGAGTGATCTAGTTTAATTAAAAGCTAATCATATACTTGACTAAAAAATACAGGGTTGACAGGAATCGAAAGACAAATTAGTTCTTAATGCAACCGCTGATTTACATTTTTAAAATTATCCTTACTTTTCAATACAGGGTTGGCCAAGTGAAGCTATACCAAACAAAATGGCGATATATACGTTTAAAATATTTCGACAGAAACACGGTTTATCATATTAAATATTGCTTACTTTGAGCTGATCTTCCATCATATTCTTGGGCAATGTATCCTTTCTATGTTATAAACGTCTTTTGGTCGATAGATGTCCTCTGTCCTTCGAAATGTCCACTAACAACGACCGAGACCGCGAAACGTTCCCAAAGCTAGAAAGTGCACGACAAATAAATTCCTCAGAATCGCACTAAACGGATATAAATTGCTATAAAACGGTTAAAATTCACTACCTTATGATGTTTTTAACAACTATAACGACTGAAAACATGACCGGAGAAATACTGCTGGTTAGAAAACGATTTGGAACGAGGCAGGTCCGATGGCCTTCACGCTTGAGGCGCACGTTGAGAAAGGGGGGTCTCTGTACATTTTGGGCTTTTATAATGGCTGGGAATATCCCATCGACTTCATTGAAAACGTGATGACGTACAGACACCCAGAGGAAGACGTAGGCAGTGTCGGTTTCTTCATAGCATTCACTGTGGCCTTATAAACAGACCCCAGATCAGAGGTAAAAATTTCTGAAATCTGAACCCTGTCATGAAAAGTGCTGTAGAAATTGTTCTGTACCACTCAGAGACAAAATTTCAACTCCTATAGAAACTATAGACTGTTTTCTATCCAATAATAACAATAATATGCATATTGTACGATCAAGAATTTAGCACGAGGCAGTTTAATTTGGAGACACAAATATGCTAATGCGGAACAGCACCCCCTATAGTTGCAAGAAGTTAAGAACAAGTGTATCTTTAATTATATGTAAAACATGTATCTTTCATCAAAGTGTATGATGAGTATTTCTGTTATTAGATGTGGCTTTCTGCAATTTCTCCGGATATTTTGGAGGCATTTCTGAACATGGCGCCAATGTAAACTAAGATTTTCGGATATAAATATGCACATTATCGGACAAAAAATACATGTATTGTGTAACATGATGTCCTATGAGTGTCATCTGATGAAGATCATCAAAGGTTAGGGATTAATTTTATCTCTTTCTGCTTTTTGTGACTCCTATCTTTGGCTGGGAAAATGGCTGTGTTTTTTTTTTACTTGGTGATCTAACATAATCATATGTTGTGTTTTCGCTGTAAAGCAATTTTTAAATCGGACACGATGGGTAGATTAACAAGATCTTATCTTTCATTTGCCGTATTGGACTTGTTAATGTGTGAAAGTTAAATATTTTGCAAAAATATTTTTGAATTTCCCGCGCTGCCTTTTCAGCGGAATGTTGTGGGGGGTTCCGCTAGCGGAACGTGTGTCCTAGAAAGGTTAAATCTTATGACTGGTGACTTCATTTTGGATCCTTCTAAAAAACTGTTATTTGACCGGATTATATGGTGGGGACGCTATATTAAGAGGAATAGGAGAAGCTGAAATCTTTGCCACGGAACACGGAACTGGATGAGGGATTCACATTTTACAATAAAGTATTTCATCAATGGGGAGAGGGGGGGAAGGGATCATTGCAGGTCAGATCCTACAATGACCCCCTTTAGTGTCTACAACATGGTCGTCGTAGAGGCAAGGTGGTCAAGCTTGTCAGGATGGTCAGGGTGGTCAGAGTTGTCAGGGTGGTCAGGATTGTCAGTGGTAAGGGTTGCCCTGGTTTCCTGTATCTTCCTCTCTGGTCAGGCTTATGTTTGAAGAAAGAGAGAGAGAGAGTGAAAGAGAAGAGGGGGAGAAAGAGAGAAAGAGATATAATTACTACACTGTATATAGACATAATATGACATTTGAAATGTCTATATTCCTTTGGAGCGTTTGTAAGTGTAATGTTTACTGTAAATGTTTTTGTTTATTTCACTTTTGTTTATTATCTATTTCACTTGCTTTGGAAATGTAAACATATGTTTCCCATGCAAATAAATCCCTATGAATTGATTTGAGAGAGAGAGAGAGAGAGAGAGAGAGAGAGAGAGAGAGAGAGAGAGAGAGAGAGGGGGAGAGAGAGGAGGTGAGGGAGAGGGGAGGGAGGAGGAGGAGAGAGAGGAGAGGAGAGAGAGAGAGAGAGGGAGAGAGAGAGAGAGAGAGAGAGAGAGAGAGGAGAGAGAGCTTGAACGTGACAGTTCTCAATGGTGCTGCCCATGCTAAAACTAGATTTTGGGCACTAGAGTCCTCTATCCATCTCTATGGAGGACATATGAAAATAACAGCACCCGCATGCCTGTTCTCCCGCCTGCACAATCCGGCATTTGTGTCAAAAGTTATGATATATAATATGAGATTGGTAAAACTTGCTTATCCTCTACCACCTCCCAAACCCGGATCCGGGAGCACCCCCCACCCCCACCCACACTGATTAGCATAGCTAGCATAGCTTCACAACTAAATAGTAGCATCTTAATATTATTAAATCACAAGTCCAAGACACCAGATGAAAGATACAGATCTTGTGAATAAACCCATCATTTCTGTTTTTTAAAATGTTTTACAGGGAAGACACAATATGTAAATCTATTAGCTAACCACGTTAGCAAAATACACCATTTTTCTTTGTCCACCATTTTTTCTCTCCACCACTAGCTATCACCAATTCGGCCAAATAAAGATATTGATAGCCACTAACCAATAAAAAACCTCATCAGATGACAGTCTGATAACATATTTATGGTATAGGATAGGTTTTGTTAGAAAAATGTGCATATTTCAGGTAGAAATCACAGTTTACAATTGCACCCACAATCACAACTGGACTAGAATTACTACAGAGAGCAACGTGTATGACCAATTTACTCATCATAAAACATTTCATAAAAATAGACAAAGCATAGCAATGGAAAGACACAGATCTTGTGATTTCAGACAATATTTCAGATTTTCTAAGCGTTTTACAGCGAAAACACAATAAATCGATAAGTTAGCATACCACATGTGCAAACATTACCAGAGCATCAATTCAAGCCAAAGAGAGCGATAACGTAATCATCGCCAAAAGATATTAATTTTTTCACTAACCTTCTCAGAATTCTTCCGTTGACACTCCTGTAACATCATATTACAACATACATATATTGTTTGTTCGAAAATGTGCATATTTAGCCATAAAAAAACGTGGTTATACAATGAAGATAGTAGCAATACAAGCATGGAAAAGTCGGTCGCCATCTTTCAGAGTGATCTAGTTTAATCAATAGCTAATCATATACTTGACTAAAAAATACAGGGTTGACAGGAATCGAAAGACAAATTAGTTCTTAATGCAATCGCTGATTTACATTTCTAAAATTATCCTTACTGTGCAATACAGGGTTCGCCAAGCGAAGGGATAGAAAACAAAATGGCGAAATATGCGTTTAAAATATTTCGACAGAACAACGATTTATCATATTAAATATTACTTACTATGAGGTGATTTTCCATCAGATTCTTGGGCAATGTATCCTTTCTTGGGTCTAATCTTCTTTTGGTCGAAAGATGTCCTTTGTCCGTCGAAATGCCCGCTAACGTTCGACCGGGACCCCGAAACGTGCCCGGTGCTTCATAGAGCATCACATAGAAATGCATCAAAATCGCACTAAACGGATATAAATTGCTATAAAACGGTTTAAATTAACTACGTTATGATGTTTCTAACTCCTATATCGAATTAAATTACAGACGGATACATTTAACGTTGATAACCGAGCCTTTGAAAATGGCATCCGGAGGTCCCTTCCTGCGTAATGGCGAGCGTCGAAAGGGGGGCTACTCTCACTCCTTGGTCTTTTATAACCTCTGAGAGCTACGTAGAAAGCCCATTCCACTTCTCATTGGTTACTGACATCCAGGGGAAGGCGGGTGCAGTTCGTGTCGTTCAATAGGATATACACAGACCTTAAAAACTGATCTGAAACCAGAGCTTCGCTCTCAGACCTTTCACTATCTGTCATGGATTTCGCTGTAGAAAGAGTTCTGGGTCACCCACAGACATAATTCCAACGTTTTATGAAACTAGAAAGTGTTTTCTATCCAATAGAATTAATAATATGCATATTGTACGAGCAAGAATTGAGTACTAGGCAGTTTAATTTGGAGATGAAAAAAATGCTAATTCGAAACAGCACCCCCTGTAGTTGCAAGAAGATTTATATATGTTTATAAATGATAGCTGATGTTTTGACAAAGACAGATATCCTTACCCTGTGGAGGCGTACTGGGAGGCTGAGGAGGTGATGAGGCCTATAGGGTTGGTCCTCTGAGGAGAGGGAGGGGTTCTCTGTATCTAGCGGTCTGGGAACCTGATTACTAGCCTGGTGCTCTCCAGCTCCACCCCCTGGACAGGAGGACGAACAGCAGCAACACTGACAAACAGCAACACTGTTGAACTGACGACCGAAATCAGCTTGCAGACTTCGTATTTTCCGCTGGCTGCCCCACCACCACAGAATGCACTGAGCTAGGAACACCTGCATTTTCCTACCTTACTCAAGAAAGTAAAAAAGAGACCATGTTTGTATGCGACTTTATTAACTCAATGCATTATTTATGTTTTACAATGTATGCAAATTGATATGTGTCATGTATTAATGCCAAAATAACATGAAAAAAAGCAACAAAAAAAGCTAAACAGGTGGAGCTCTGCCACACCTGCCATGAATGACGTGTCGCTAATGCATGTATCTAGAAACTACGGACAAGTTGACTAACAAATAGCCCACCAAAATGTCTGAAATTATAAGCAGAAACATGTCTAAATCAAGCAACAGCAAAAAAATCCTGCACTCCCTGTCTTTGACTGTAGCCTATAGCACATATTCTATATTTGCGGGTTAGTGTTGGGTGGTGAGGGCCTCAGATTTTCACTTTATCACTTACAGTATAGTCGGGCGGTTGAAGATGTGTTATTAGCAGTTATTATGTCCATCATGTGTCCAATAGGCAGAAATACAAGAAACAACAGCAGAGTGGATATAGATATGATTCAATGTATTAATAGTTGATCAACTAATCAGTGTACTTCTTATCTTGAACTTTGAGCTCATTTACAACATGGCGCCTATACTGTATTTACATTGAACAACACTGTAAAATCTCCAAATGTGAACATGTATTTAATGCATCTAAAATAGGTCATAATTAATCATTTGATAATGAAACAAGTGACATGACACTGAACAATATGATATTACTTAATATAAAAAGCGCAATAATGTCTGACAGCAAAACAAAGTAAGTCATTATTAAACACATCAGGAGAAACCTGGTTCAAGAGCTAGAAATATTAAAATGCTGTTATCAATATTATCCACATTAGTCACTGAGAAATGTAGGTCTATATTTGTTATTAAAATCTGGAAATGGCAAAATCCCATAGAGAAAGACAGAAACATAATATTAATCTACAGAGAGCAAACAGAAAAGTGGACTTTTTGTGTTACAGAAAATCTACAAATGGTCAAATCTCATAGAAAAAGAGCAGAAGCATAATCTGTCTTATTTATCATCAATATACATAATTATCATTACAAGGAAAGATAATTCAACTCCAGCATTTACTGGAAGTTAAAGCTTAGGAAAAACTTCTAGATATGACACCAATAAGCATCATTATAAAAATATGTCGTTCTGCCCCTGAACAAGGCAGTTAACCCACTGTTCATCGGGCGCCGAAGACGTGGATGTCGATAATGGCAGCCCCCCGCACCTCCCTGATTCAGAGGGGTTGGGTTAAATGTGGAAGACACATTTCAGTTGAATGCATTCAGTTGTACAACTGACTAGGTATTCCCCTTTCCTTAACTTTACAAGAAAATAAAATAATCACAGAATTTTCTAAAAGTTAGAGCTCATTGTCTGGAAAGCCTTCTAGATATGATAGCAATATGATAGCAGGAGAATAGAGGTGTAAATCCTAGCTTTGGTTTGGTGCTGAAGCTCTTCATCCAGGTTCTGTGGTGGTTCTCTTCAGTCCAGGATCTGTGGTGGTTCTCTTCAGTCCAGGTTCTGTGGTGGTTCTCTTCAGTCCATGTTCTGTGGTGGTTCTCTTCAGTTCTCATAATCTGAGGGCTCAGCATCTATCTGAGGGACTGTTTCACTAGGGGAATCCCTTACATTCTGAAAGAAAACAAAGTGAACACATTACACACTACTCTATAACATTTTTATGGACACAAACACACACACAAACTCACTGCCAGGGTGTCATAGTCTGGTGACCTGGTCTTCATGTTCAGAGATGTGTAGGTGTCACTGTTAGGATCAGGATGGACAATCTGTGGAGAGAGAGAGAGAGTTGTCACGGTAACAGTGAAAATAGTATGAGAGAGACTGTCGTGACATAGTAAATTCATGTCATCAGGTGTGAAGGTGGAGGTGTAACTGATAGAATCACCTGTGTGTCTGCTGTGGCATCACTTCCTCCTGTGGATCTCCTGTAAAGAGGAACAGAGAGAGTTATGCTCTCTAGTGACCTCTAGTGGAAGTTGACATGTTACAAATAAAGTTTTGCACATTAATTAATAAATTAATATATTAATGCATTCATAACAAATCAGAGTGCGAGGGGTGAAATAAAAAAAAGTATGTCACCTGAACCACATGAGTCCAGAGAGACAGAGGATGAGAACCAGAACAACCACTATGATTCCTAAAGCTGCAGTCAGAACTGAGGTCTGTTTCCCTACAATAAAATATGGATGATATGAGTACATGGCATGTTCTAATAAATTAAAAACAAATATAATATGGTAAAACCTGTCTCCCCCCCTTCATCCACACTGATTGAAGTGGATTTAGCAAGTGATAGGGGATCAAAGCTTCACCTGGTCAGTCTGTCTATGTCATGGAAAGAACAAGTGTTCTTAATGTTTTGTACACTCAATGTTGAATTAAAACCCAAGTAAAATAAGCCAAATCCAAAATATTAACATGAGATTGAATCATGTAGTTTTGCATTGAAGTTTTGAAGATTAACTTTACCTGCTACAATGATCATCAGAGCTGTAGAGTTCATAGATCCTCTTCCATTCTGGGCCTCACAGTAATATTCTCCTCTGTCCTCAGAGATGATGTTAGTGATGCTGTAACTCTGTCCTGATGCTTTTGGTGAGGTTACATTCTTCTTGTACCAGGTGTATTTGTCCACAGGTGGGTTGGCATCACTGCTGCAGGTCAGAGTCACTGAACTGCCCTCCACTATTTCACCAGAGGGACTGACTGACACTGAGGTGTTCTTTGGGCCATCTGGTAGACAATATGTAACAACACATTGTTCATACATAGAGCTTTACATGAGGAGCATCATGGAACTTGGACTAGTGATTGAAATAAATGAAATATTAATATAAATATGTATAACTTAGACAATAATGTAACAATACAGTGTTTGTGAAGTACTTGTAGTTAACTACAGTAATGAGATGAGTACATTCATGGAACTTGGACATAGATTGAAATAATAGATAGAATAGATAAGAGAAGACGTTACTAAAAGAATACAACTGGAGATGTATCACACATACTCACATGTGACAGTGAGAGTCTCTTCAGCAGAGTAGAGATCCTCATGGCCTTCTACAGCACAGGAGTATCTGCCTGTATCCTCACTGCTGACTGGGTTTAGGAACAGACTGTTAGATTGGGTGGTTACATGTCCATTCTTGTACCAGATGTAGGTGGGGTTGGGGTTGTCAGTCAGAGTACAGGTGGTGCTACAGGTCAGTGTCACCTTCTGTCCCTCTGTCACAGTTGCAGGAGTCACCTTCACCTGCAGACCTAAATGAAAGAGGATTAAAACACTGAGTATATCATTAAGTAATCATTTGCAGTATTGATAGGATGTGACGTGCAGTGTTACCTGTGACAGTCAGAGTTGTTCCTGGGAAGGTGGGCTCCCAGGTTGTCTGATCTGTTCTGAGTCTAAACTTATACTCAGCTGAATCCTCCTCTCTCAGGTCTGTGATTCTCAGGGTGGAGTCACTCTGCATATTTCCAAGGTACTCCACACGACCTCCATACCCCGGGTTCAGGATTTGAGGCGCCTCGTCAAGTTTTCCTTTTGTGTACCATTTTGTTTCAGAGACTGTATGACCACTGGGAAATGTATAAGAGCAGGGTATGTCCACTGATGACCCCTTCAAGGTACAGACACTCTGATTGGTGTAAGTCACATGGAAATAACTGTGACCCTCAACAGCTGAAACACAAGTACATTTTTCAAATGGTGTAAGTATTTACAACTGTAAAATCAACAACCATTAATCTAAAGGAAATAGGAGCCCTATTTCATGTCTGTTTCACTGCACATGAACACTGACCTATGATGTATTGGATGATTTTGATAGACTTTATAAAGTCTATTAGTCACACTCACACACTGCAGGAGAATTGATGCCTTTTACAGCACAGTAGAATCTGTCTTCAGTTTTAAAGTAGACTGAGTATGAGGGGGAGGAGTCCTCTTGTACAATCTTACTGTTCCTGTACCAGATGTAGGTGGGGTTACCAGTCAGAGTACAGGTGGTGCTACAGGTCAGTGTCGTTGACCACCATGTAGTGGTCACCTTCACCTGCAGGTCTGGAGTAGATAACAACATTAAAACCATCAATGACCTGTTGTCTAGTTCAAATGAGGCAGGAGTGGACATTCTCAAATCATCAATTCAGACATTTCTGTTATACCATACGTTCATTTTTATATTATTTAAATACAAATCAAGACAGTTTTCCTGAACCAATTAAACAGATCAACACTATATATAATATCAATGTACCTGTAACAGACAGAGTGATTAAACAGATCAATACTATATATAATATCACTGTACCTGTAACAGACAGAGTGATTAAACAGATCAACACTATATATAATATCACTGTACCTGTAACAGACAGAGTGTTTAAACAGATCAACACTATATATAATATCACTGTAACAGACAGAGTGATTAAACAGATCAATACTATATATAATATCACTGTACCTGTAACAGACAGAGTGATTAAACAGATCAATACTATATATAATATCACTTTACCTGTAACAGACAGAGTGATTAAACAGATCAACACTATATATAATATCACTGTAACAGACAGAGTGATTAAACAGATCAATACTATATATAATATCACTGTACCTGTAACAGACAGAGTGATTAAACAGATCAATACTATATATAATATCACTTTACCTGTAACAGACAGAGTGTTTAAACAGATCAACACTATATATAATATCACTGTAACAGACAGAGTGATTAAACAGATCAATACTATATATAATATCACTGTACCTGTAACAGACAGAGTGATTAAACAGATCAACACTATATATATTATCACTGTACCTGTAACAGACAGAGTGATTAAACAGATCAATACTATATATAATATCACTGTACCTGTAACAGACAGAGTGTTTAAACAGATCAACACTATATATAATATCACTGTACCTGTAACAGACAGAGTGATTAAACAGATCAATACTATATATAATATCACTGTACCTGTAACAGACAGAGTGATTAAACAGATCAATACTATATATAATATCACTGTACCTGTAACAGACAGAGTGATTAAACAGATCAATACTATATATAATATCACTGTACCTGTAACAGACAGAGTGATTAAACAGATCAATACTATATATAATATCACTGTACCTGTAACAGACATAGTGATTAAACAGATCAACACTATATATAATATCACTGTACCTGTAACAGACAGAGTGTTTAAACAGATCAACACTATATATAATATCACTGTACCTGTAACAGACAGAGTGATTAAACAGATCAACACTATATATATTATCACTGTACCTGTAACAGACAGAGTGATTAAACAGATCAATACTATATATAATATCACTGTACCTGTAACAGACAGAGTGATTAAACAGATCAATACTATATATAATATCACTGTACCTGTAACAGACAGAGTGATTAAACAGATCAATACTATATATAATATCACTGTACCTGTAACAGACATAGTGATTAAACAGATCAACACTATATATAATATCCCTGTACCTGTAACAGACAGAGTGTTTAAACAGATCAACACTATATATAATATCACTGTAACAGACAGAGTGATTAAACAGATCAACACTATATATAATATCACTGTACCTGTAACAGACAGAGTGATTAAACAGATCAATACTATATATAATATCACTGTACCTGTAACAGACAGAGTGATTAAACAGATCAATACTATATATAATGTCACTGTACCTGTAACAGACAAGGTGACTCCAGGATCACCAGTATACTTCCCTTCAGTCTGATCTGTTATAAATTTGAACTTGTACTCAGCTGAGTCACTCTCTCTCAGGTCTGTGATTGTCAGAGTGTGGCCATTCATCCTATCGCTACGGTACGTCATACGACCTTTGTAGTCTGGGTCGTCTCTCAGATTTAAAATTTTTGTGAACCAGAAGGTTGTTGTGACTGTATGACCTCTGGGATATGTGTAAGAACAGGACAGATCCACTGATGACACCTTCAAGGCACAGATACTCTGAGTGGTGTATTTCACTCTCCAGCCATTCTGACCCAGTACCACTGAAACACAGTCACAAAACACAATGGTATCAGAATTAGGACAAGGTCTATTGGTTGCCACTGACAGTAGGGTTTGTCTCCACTTTGTTGCTATAGTTGCTGAGTTGAGTGTGAATGGAAACCACAGAAAACTATTTAAGTGAAGTGGAGACGCCTAACAAAACACACCAGAATATCATTATGATTCTTAACCTTTAATAAATGTCTGTAGATTATTAAACAGAGCAACTAAAATATAAGAATGAGACCATACCTGCTACAGACCAGAGAAAGACCACCAACACACTTCCTGCTGTTCTCAAGGCCATTGTTGCATCTCCCACCCTGCAGTCTTAGAAACATAAACAACAACTCACTCTATAGCTGGTGAATTACTCCACCTGATACATTGAAGTAGAAACTGTAAATGGGGTACAGGGCCTCATTACTGAAAATGAACCAGGCTCATATTGTGTTGTGTTGTAGTGTACTACATGGTTGTCTATGTGAATACTCTCTGTCTGTAAGTCTATTGCAATATGTATGTAATGTGTGTGACGTGTTGCATGTCTGTCTACATCTGTCTATTTAAGATGATATGTAGTATGATGCAAAAACAATTTCCTAATGTATACAATAGTCATCATCATCATCATCACCATCACCATCATCACCATCATTATAAACAACATCAACAACTTATTGAACAGATCTGTAGTACTGTAAACACATATTTCTGAATGTTCTGAAGCTGTTTTATTCTCAGAACCCCAAATATAGGAGGATAAATGTTCAATCCTCTACGGTCCGTCAAGCTGTACAGCAGCCTAAAGACTGACCACCAGGTTCAATGATAGCTCCTATCCCCAAGCTGTGAGGCTAAACAGCAATTGACTCACACACACACACACACACACACACACACACACACACACACACACACACACACACACACACACACACACACACACACACACACACACACACACACACACACACACTGAAGTGTTACAATGTTTGTCTGCATGTCTATTTTACCCTGGTTAATCATCTCATCACTATGTAGATCAACACTCCTACACTGAGACACTTTATGAATACTGGCCCTGATGTAACAACCAAAACACAGCTCAAAACATAACAACAAGTAAAATTATACATATATCATATATGACTTATGACTAAAAACAAATAACCAAAAACTACATTTCAAGATATTGTCAAGAGTACTTACAGAGTGAAGTGAAGGGGTGAGGTATTGTACAGTGAGTCAACTGACTGGTAGTGAGTGGGAACTGCTAGTAACTGTCAGTTCTGTGGTTGACACATATTTAAAGTAGTCAGAACACAAGTAGCTGATACAGAACTGTCCTCTCCTTCCTCTTTAAGTCATTAACATGCATGAAGACCAGAACAACATGTCAGAAAAGGGAGGTTACTGTATTAGAATGGGCCCTACATTTCTATAATGGACAAAATGTCCCCCATTTCCACTTTTATTTAAATACAGAACCATGTTAACAATATGTTGACTATTCTATATGGAATGTTTATAATATCTTATAATGTGTGCCTTGTCCCTCTGAGTTCTACATGGAACAGGTCAAAGTTCCATTTACATTTGGTCAGTTCCATGATGTCATTAATTCTATTCTACTAACCCATTTAATGTACACTCCTCATCAGCTACATCAAAGACCCTGCACTGACCCCCTTTAGTGTCTACAACATGGTTGTTGTAGAGGCGTTGGCCTGGGCAACAACCCCCTCAAGATTCTAATGATGACATCATCTCCATCATCTGACATCAATGATCAAACATGTTTCACAGCTCAGACCGAGGGGGCGGGGGAAGGAAATCAGAGGAGCACTCCTCTTCACTTTGATTGACACTTAGTCCTACTGTGTGTCCAGTGTGCTGTCTGTGCTGTGTGTCAGAGGACTACAAAAGCGGTGACACCCCCCAACAGCTCCATTCTATCCAAGCCTCCTGTTCCCTTTTAAGGTAGCTACACGGTCCCTCCTCCTCTTCCTCAATCTTCATATTCATTATTCTGTTATTCCTTCTCTTCTTCCTTACTCTGTCATATCCGGACGGTACGTGGTGTTCAGGGTTGTAAGGTTTGTCAGGGTTGTCAGGGTTTCCTGTCTCTCCCTCTCTGGTCAGGCTTGTGTTTGAAGCGACACTTGTCACCATAGAAACAGCCGGTAGTCCTCCAGAAGAAACACTCGTCACCATTGATGGGAGCCATCCTCCTGGTCCTGGGAGAGAGAGAGACAAACAGTATGAAAACACAAACACCTGCACCTGTGCTCCTGCTTCCTCCTTCCATCACTTTGTACATTTCAAAAGTTTATATGAGATGATTGGTAACACTTTAGAATAACTCATAATTATTAATTATAAATGCTTATATATATGTTTATAAATCGTAGATGATGTTTTGACAGACAGATGGGTGTCCTTACCCTGTGGAGGCGTACTGGGAGGCTGAGGAGGTGTTGAGGCCTATAGGGTTGGTCCTCTGAGGAGAGGGAGGGGTTCTCTGCATCCAGCGGTCTGGGAACCTGATCACCAGGCTGGTGCTCTCCAGCTCCACCCCTGGACAGGAGGACAAACAGCAGGCACATTCCAAATACATGCAATGGGACCAATAGCATAGTCCCACAAGTAAAATGGAACCAATAACAAAGCTTGTTTTTCCTTTGCTGCCAGAAAGGAGTTGAATCGTTGTACTTTTCTCTCTGTGTTGAACGATGTTGATACTATTTAAAGCTCTAAACTGAAGCTCTAAACTGAAGGCTCTTGACTCTGTGTATCATGCAGGGACGTCTAACTCACCATTGAGATCTCTACTGTGCTGTCAGGTGGACATCAGTAGCAACACGCAGCCTCAAACCCTGGTCCATTCCTATTCAGAAGGTCATTTAAGGAAAACTGAGGGGAGGGGACGGGAGGTAGAGGACATGAAGTGAGAGAGTGAAGGGAGGAAACGATGGGGAGATAGAAGGAGTGGAGAAGACAGACCGACACACAAACACACACAATCAGCAATGTCCACGTTCACAGTAGAATTCAACCCCATCAGTGCACTCCCCTTGAAGAAGTATCCCTTTGGCCAATCAGGGGCGAGCTGGATGGACTTCTGAGCGTCTGATAGGGCAGAAGGGTAGAGCTCCAGACACCAGTAGCAGTATGAACCACATTCCCAAAGAAATACAAGAAATGAGATCAATGTAGAAATAGTCCATCCAGACCTTTACCACCTAGTAAATCTGTTGGACCACTTACATTAGAGTACTCCTGCAGTAGTCTAGGGAGCAACATACCCATACCACCCACACAGGCACACACACACACACACACACACACACACACACACACACACACACACACACACACACACACACACACATATATATAAACACACACAACACACACGCAGGCACACACACACACAACGTCTGAACTACCGGGAAAGACTCTGGCAAGTTCCAGACTCAGTGTGTGTTTACGTGTGTGTGTGTGCGTGCATGGTCGTGTGTGTGTTTGTTGATGAACAGTGCTGATTGTTGATCTATTACAGTTTATCTCCTGACAGTAATGGAGTATCCCTGGCTGACCTATAGGCTAGCCACTCATGCATTATGTTGCTCAATGGCGCCATCATGTGTACAATAGGCACAAATACAAGAAACATAATTGATATATTTGTTGTCTATTTATTGTCTAACTTTGAGCGTCTTTACAATATGATACTTGTACTGTATTCAATGTAAAAAAAAAAAAGAGTAATGTATCTAAAATAGGTAATAATTCATAATTTGATAATAAAACAAGCAATATTATTACACTGAACAATATGGTATAATATAAAATATAAAATGCCCAATAATATCTGACACCAATACAAAGTAAAACGTATTTAAACAAATCAGGAGCAACTCCAGAGCTAAAATTATTTAAAAGCTCTTATCAATATTATTCCTTTTGTGTCACTAAAACAAGCCAATACTTTATCTATTATAAAAAATCAAGAATTGGCTAAATCCCATAGAAAAAGATCAAAAACAGATAAGTACAACGGAAGTACACAAGAAAATAAGGCTATTTATTAAGCGGAGCTAGTTCAGAAAGGAAACCCGAGTGCCCGCCTCAACTGAGATTGCACCAATTAGAGGCTAGTATCATTCACAACTTCCTTATTGACCGGGTCTGCTCTTACATCCTTCTGCCGCTTGCTGCTACTAAGCGCTGGCTTCTTTTTCTCCATTGACTCTGCTGTTGTAACTAGCTGTTTCTCGCTATGCTGCTGATTTCTGATATAATGTTTTCTTTGTAAATGCTCGCTAGCTGTGTTTGAACCTCGCCCGCATCGTTCAATATGCTCATGTTGCAATGTTTGGCTGCTGCGGTGATGTGATTAATTGCGAGGATCAACCATGTTGCTGCTCTGTTTTCAGTTAATAGCTGGATACAAACTAGCTAGCTAAGTAGAATTAGCCTCAGGAGTAGTCTATCATATAGTCTACTTGTTTGTTCCCAATACCAGCTTTCGAGCTGAGTCAGTGTGCTCCACGAACCATCATGGAGAATAGTCCTTCATACATACAAGGAGGAAGTAGTCTATGCTAGACTAGCATACAGGCTATGTGTTGCTATACAGTGAGTGAGAAGCAATATTTTCTGATCATGAGCGTTAACTAGTTTAGTACAGCATGTGTCCAGCTCATGAAACCGCAGCAATAAATGCACACTATCAGCCATAGCTTACATTTTACAGGTCATCCCAGTCACATTAGTCGGTGTGACTTTCGCCGACAGTCACTATTCAAATGTTGTACAAAATATTTCTGGTTATTATTCTTGGAACCCTATTCCCTTACACAGTTTAAACTAGAAGCCTTCAAATGAACTTGCAGACTGGTCTGGACTAGTGCATTTGTATAGTTACACTTTAGCTGCACTTCTACTCTGATTTGCTCAGAGCGTCTGCTAGCTCATTAGTGCAGGGGTTCTTCAGCCTGGGACCAGAATGCAACATTCTGTGTTTTCCTTGGACCCAAACTCAGGAAAATATGCAACTATACATAATTATCAGTACATGTCATTGCCCTTATGCCTAAAACAAATGCAATATAGACAAAAACAAATAACAATGAAATTAAATATCCATATAAATATGTATTAATATTTATTTTCCTCCATTAAAAACATATCTGTCTAGGTTGGAACTGTTGCTGTTAAAATACAATAAATCATTTAAATTCTGAATTGGAATAAAAGGATTGATCACATCACACAGATGAATAACAGAACACACACACAGGCTTTTTGATAGTGCAACCCTAAGTAACAGTACAGATGAAAAATGATCAGGCCTACTGTACATCTTACTGTAGAAATGATTGTTGAAAGTCTAGGTTGGAACTGTTGCTGTTAAACTACAATACATCTTTTTTTATTCTGAACTGGAATAAACTGATTGATCACATCTGTAGACCAGAAAACCCCCACACAGTCCTAATGAGAGCATGTCTATTCTGGGCTCTGTTTTTGACAATGCAACACTGAGGTTATGCTCAGCCTTGAAACTGTTTCTGTACTTGTTTTTTAAGTATGTCAGAGTTGAGAACCCTGACTCACATAGGTATGTGGTGCCAAACTGGACCAGAACATCTACTGCTTTCTCAGTCAGGCAGGAGACCGCTTCCTACTGTAGATGAGCAACCCAGAACTGTGAGTGTGTTTGCCTCAAAAAGCATCTTGCGTCAATCAGTTAATTCCAGTTAAGAATAACAATTATTATTGTATTTTGAGAGTAACAGTTCCAACCTAGACTAGTTTTCAACAATAATTTCTACAGTAAGATGTAAAGTAGGCCTGATCATTTTCATTTTCATCTGTACTGTTACTAGGGTTGCACTATCAGTAGCTAGCTTGCTTTGGCGAATGTTAGCTATTAGCCATGTACAAGGCCAGGGGATTGAAAGAGAAACTCACATCTACTACTATGAGAGTTAGTTAGTACTCCCTTATTACTGCTTATCACCTGTTATAAAATGCCAACAATCTGAACGACAGCGCTGCGTCGTGTGTAGCGGAGTGATCTTCAAGAAAACCGCAGAAAAAGAGATCCGGTACACAACTCCGATGCACACAGGCATCTCCCTCTCACACTCGTGCAGCTGCCAAACTGAGCAGAGACCGCAGCTTAAGCAGAAAGCACATTGAACAGAGAGCGCAGATGCACTTGGCCAAATCAATTCCAGTAATTAATGAAACAATTATGTATTTACACTGACACGTCGCGACCCACCATTAACAGGTCCGTGACCCAACTTTATGAAAGGCTGCATTAGTGCATACTGACTGGTTGCATCACCGACTGTTATGGCAACTGCTCAGCCTCCGACCAAAAGGCGCGTATGGCCCAGTACATCACTGGGGCCAAGCTTCCTGCCATCCAGGACCTCTAACCTGGCGGTGTCAGGAGAAGGCCATAAAAATGGTCAGACTCCAGCCACCCCAGTCATAGGCTGTTCTCTTTGCGACCGCACGGCAAACGGTTCCGGACAGCCAAGTCTAGGTCCAAAAGGCTTCTTAACAGCTTCTACCCCCAAGCCATAAGACTCCTGAACAGCTGATCAAAGGGCTACCAAGACACTGCTGCAACACTCTGTTTATTATCTCTGCATAGTCCCTTTAACTCTACCTACATGTACATATTACCTCAACTAACCGGTGCCCCCCAAACTGACTCTGTACGATACCCCCTGTAGAGGGGTTGGGTTAAATGCAGAAGACAAATTTCAGTTGAATGCATTCAGTTGTACAACTGACTAGGTATCCCCCTTTCCCTTTATATAGCCTCTCTAATGTTATTTTAGTTAAGGGGCTTGTAAGTAAGCATTTCCCTGTAAGATCTACACCTGTTGTATTCCGCACATGTGACAAATACAATTTGATACTGTTGCATGAGTCACATAATTAGTTTCCATTTTATGGTATAATTTGTGTCACTCTAATATTTACTTCATCCTTATCTGCAACAGTAGGTTCAGGCTCTGATTTATTAGCCATGTTCTAATCCTGTTATGTATTTTACATAGGTAGGCCTCCCTGTCGGTCCATCTTTACATTGTATGCTACTGTAGCGATCACTTCATTCTAGTCATCGTGTATTATTCATTCTTATTCATCTTCTGCTAGTAATACATTTACGCATGTTATCATGTTTGCTTGTACATAGTGAGTATGCAGGCATCTTATACCATGATGAGACTCACTCTGCTACAGTAGTTTTAGTGAGAGTGGGTCATAACTACCACCATCGGGCTGCCCCAAATGCTGTTGGCCGCGATATGCGCTGTTCAGCAGTCGAGCATTACTGGGTCTTTTTATCAGTAAGCCTATATTCATAGATGTACGGCATCATTTAAAATGTCATACTACTTCTTAAACCAAACTTTCTTCCTCAGATTTCAAGTTATCACATTGGACCTTAGTGGGGAAGCTGACGCTGTGATTACTAATCAAGGCTAGCTATAATTTCAGCTGTGTTGGATGGGATGTTGATACTAGCATTATCTAGCATGTGGTGGTCTTACTATAGTTTCAGCTGTGTTGGATGGGATGTTGATACTACCATTACCTAGCATGTGGTGGTCTTACTATAGTTTCAGCTGTGTTGGATGGCATGTTGATACTAGCATTACCTAGCATGTGGTGGTCTTACTATAGTTTCAGCTGTGTTGGATGGGATGTTGATACTAGCATTACCTAGCATGTGGTGGTCTTACTGTAGTTTCAGCTGTGTTGGATGGGGTGTTGATACTAGCATTACCTAGCATGTGGTGGTCTTACTATAGTGTCAGCTGTGTTGGATGGGATGTTGATACTAGCATTACCTAGCATGTGGTTGTCTTACTATAGTTGCAGCTGTGTTGAATGGGATGTTGATACTAGCATTACCTAGCATGTGTTGGTCTTACTATAGTTTCAGCTGTGTTGGATGGGATGTTGATACTAGCATTACCTAGCATGTGGTGGTCTTACTATAGTTTCAGCTGTGTTGGATGGGATGTTGATACTACCATTATCTAGCATGTGGTGGTCTTACTGTAGTTTCAGCTGTGTTGGATGGGATGTTGATACTAGCATTACCTAGCATGTGGTGGTCTTACTATAGTTTCAGCTGTGTTGGATGGGATGTTGATACTAGCATTACCTAGCATGTGGTGTTCTTACTATAGTTTCAGCTGTGTTGGATGGGGTGTTGATACTAGCATTACCTAGCATGTGGTGGTCTTACTGTAGTTTCAGCTGTGTTGAATGGGATGTTGATACTAGCATTACCTAGCATGTGGTGGTCTTACTATAGTTTCAGCTGTGTTGGATGGGCTGTTGATACTAGCATTACCTAGCATGTGGTGGTCTTACTATAGTTTCAGCTGTGTTGGATGGCATGTTGATACTAGCATTACCTAGCATGTGGTGTTCTTACTATAGTTTCAGCTGTGTTGGATGGGATGTTGATACTAGCATTACCTAGCATCTGGTGGTCTTACTATAGTTTCAGCTGTGTTGGATGGGATGTTGATACTAGCATTACCTAGCATGTGGTGGTCTTACTATAATTTCAGCTGTGTTGAATGGGATGTTGATACTAGCATTACCTAGCATGTGGTGTTCTTACTATAGTTTCAGCTGGGTTGGATGTCATGTTTATACTAGCATTACCTAGCATGTGGTGGTCTTACTATAGTTTCAGCTGTGTTGGATGGCATGTTGATACTAGCATTATCTAGCATGTGTTGGTCTTACTATAGTTTCAGCTGTGTTGAATGGGATGTTGATACTAGCATTACCTAGCATGTGGTGGGCTTACTATAGTTTCAGCTGTGTTGGATGGCATGTTGATACTACCATTATCTAGCATGTGGTGGTCTTACTATAGTTTCAGCTGTGTTGGATGGCATGTTGATACTACCATTATCTAGCATGTGCTGGTCTTACTATAGTTTCAGCTGTTTTGGATGGGATGTTGATACTAGCATTACCTAGCATGCGGTGGGCTTACTAAACACCTGAAGGAGCTGAGCTAATGAATAGTTCAACATATTTCTACATGAAATGTTATCAAATCTGTAAATAGCAAAATCTTATAGAAAAATTGAAGAAGCCTAATCTATCCCATTTATCATCTATATACAAACTGTATTTATCATTAGGATAACACTCTAAATTCCAGCATTCACTCAAAAGTTAAAGGTCATTGTCTGGAAAACCTAATAGATAAGAAAGCATAATGATAGTAAGAGAATAGCATTGTGAGGCCTAGCTTTGGTTTGATGCTGTTGCTCTTCAGTCCAGGTTCTGTTGTGGTTCTCTTCAGTCCAGGTTCTGTGGTGGTTCTCTTCAGTCAGGTTCTGTGGTGGTTCTCTACAGTCCAGGTTCTGTGGTGGTTCTCTTCAGTCAGGTTCTGTTGTGGTTCTCTTCAGTCCAGGTTCTGTGGTGGTACTCTACAGTCCAGGTTCTGTGGTGGTTCTCTTCAGTCAGGTTCTGTTGTGGTTCTCTTCAGTCCAGGTTCTGTGGTGGTACTCTTCAGTCCAGGTTCTGTTGTGGTTCTCTTCAGTCAGGTTCTGTGGTGGTTCTCTACAGTCCAGGTTCTGTGGTGGTTCTCTTCAGTCAGGTTCTGTTGTGGTTCTCTTCAGTCCAGGTTCTGTGGTGGTTCTCTACAGTCCAGGTTCTGTGGTGGTTCTCTTCAGTCAGGTTCTGTTGTGGTTCTCTTCAGTCCAGGTTCTGTGGTGGTACTCTTCAGTCAGGCTCTGTGGTGGTTCTCTTCAGTCAGGTTCTGTGGTGGTTCTCTTCAGTCCAGGTTCTGTGGTTGTACTCTTCAGTCAGGTTCTGTGGTGGTTCTCTTCAGTCCAGGTACTGTGGTGGTTCTTTTCAATCCAGGTTCTGTGGTGGTTCTCTTCAGTCCAGGTTCTGTGGTGGTTCTCTTCAGTCCAGGTTCTGTGGTGGTTCGCTCCAGTTCTCATAATCGGAGGGCTCAGCATCTTTCTGAGGGGCTGTGTCACAGGGGAGTCCCTTAATCTGAAAGAAGACACTCTGAATTAGCACTTTACGAACCACTCCCTCTACATTTTCATGTAAATTAATTTGCTTACTGTCTGTGGTATTGGGATTGAAATAACTTTGGTTGTTGACATTATTACCTGTGTGTCTGCTGTTGCATCACTTCCTCCTGTGGATCTCCTGTAATGAGGGACAGAGTGTGTTCTGCTCTCTACTGACCTCTAGTGGAAGTTGATATGTTACTAATACAGTAGATGTAAATGGCTGGCTCACCTCTTCAGTGTGCAGTAGATGGTGAGTAGAAGAGCTCCAGCAGTCAGGACAGCCCCCACCCCCACCACAGGAAACCAGGGAAACACTGCTGCAGGGTCATGAGGTTATAAATGCATGATGTCAGAATGAAATCTGTAAAGTTACAGAGCACAAAAATAGACAGAATGTGTCATACTTACATATAACATTAATATGGACAGGGATAGTCTCTCTCCCTATAATGTTCAGGGCCTCGCAGTAGTATCCCTCTCTTTCCTCAGAGCTGATGTTATGGATGGTGTATCTCTGTCCAGAATGTCTCATCGACATGTTCTTGTACCAGGTGTAATTCTGCACAGGTGGGTTGGCGTCACTGCTGCAGGTCAGAGTCACTGAACTGCCCTCCACTATTTCACCAGAGGGACTGACTGACACCGAGGTGTTCTTTGGGCCATCTGGTAAAGGACCATTAAAAAGACATTAACATCTTGGTTATGGTATATATTATCTTGGCTTTCTGATGACATTAGATTTAGCAAATAAAGTACATCAGCGCATTTTACAAGATATATTAAAATAATTACATTGAGAAAAATGTAAAGCACATGCTCTGAGGTTCCAACATGATGTTACTTCATAAAGAATACAACTGGAGATAGATACAAAATAATTACAATGTTAATATACCAAGCTAATGATTTAAACCCTATGTACTTACATCTGACGGTGAGAGTCTCTTCAGCAGAGGGGAGATCCTCATGGCCTTCTACAGCACAGGAGTATCTGCCTGTATCCTCACTGCTGACTGAGAATAGGATATAGACAGGAGAGTAGGTGTTGCTGTTTGGTATAGGCTGTCCATTCTTATACCAACTGTAGGCTGTGATGGGGTCCAGTGTACATGTGATTCTACACGTCAGTGTCACATTCTCCCTCTCTGACACAGATGTAGGATCCATCTCCAACACAACATCTGGAGTTAAAGGAAACAAATCATTAATATCCTCCTAAATACACAATATATCCAAAAGTATGTGGACACCCTTTCAAATGAGTGGATCCAGCTATTACAGCCACACCCGGGTGTGTAAAATCGAGCACACAGCCATGCAATCCTCATAATCCTCATAGACAAACATTGGCAGTAGAATGGCCTTACTGAAGAGCTCAGTGACTTTCAACGTGTCACCGTCATAGGATGCCACCTTTCCAAGAAGTCAGTTCGTCGAATTTCTGCCCTGCTAGAGCAACCCCGTTCAACTGTAAGTGCTGTTATTGTGAAGTGGAAACATCTAGGAGCAACAGCGGCTCAGCCACAAATTGGTAGGCCACACAGGTCAAGCTCACAGAACGGGACCGCCGAGTGCTGAAGCGCTTAGCACTTTAAAACCGTCTGTCCTGGGGTGCAACACTCACTACCAAGTTCCAAACTGCCTTTGGAAGTAACTTCAGCACAATAACTGTTCGTCGGGAGCTTCATGAAATGGGTTCCCATGGCCGAGCAGCCGCACACAAGCCTAAGATCACCGTGAGCTATGCCAAGCGTCGACACAAGATAGCGCCGACAGAGATGGTCACCTCGCTTCAGGTCCTTAGAAAACGATGCAGTTCTTTGTTTTTTCATGTATTATTTCTTACATTGTTAGCCCAGAAAATCTCAAGTGTTATTACATACAGCCAGGAAGAACTATTAGATATAAAAGCGACGTCAACTTACCAACAATACGACCAGGAATACGTCTTTCCCGAAGCGGATCCCTTGTTCGGAACTCCACCCTGACATCGGATCTTATCCCAGAGGCCGACCCAAAACAATGCGGTCGCCGCAGGAGAGGCAGACGGAGCGGCCTACTGGTCAGACTCAGAAGGCGAGCACACCATCCACCGCTTCCGACCATATTACTCGCCAATGTCCAATCTCTAGACAACAAGGTGGACGAAATTTGGGCACGAGTTGCCTTCCAGAGAGACATCAGAGGTTGTAACATTCTCTGTTTCACGGAAACATGGCTCACTATGGATACGTTGTCAGAGTCGGTACAGAAACCCGGTTTCTTCATGCATCGTGCCGACAAATACAAACATGTCTCTGATAAGAAGTCCTTCTGTTCACCTGACCTAGAATTCCTTCAAATCAAATTCCGACAGCATTATCTTCCAAGAGAATTCTCTTAGAATATAATCACAGCTGTGTATAGCCCCCCAAGCAATTACCTCGTCGGCCCTGAAAGAACTTCAAACTGGAAACCATACATCCCAAGGCTGCATTTATTGTAGCTGGGGATTTTAACAAAGCTAACCTGATAACAAGCCTTCCTAAATTTTATCAGCATATCGACTGCGTGACTCGAGCTGGTAGCATTCTGGATCACTGCTACTCTAACTTCCGTGATGCATACAAAACCCTCCCCCGCCCTGCCTTCGGCAAATCTGACCATGACTCTATTTTGTTGCTCCCAGAATATAGACAGAAACTAAAACCAGAAACGCCCATACTCAGGTCTATTCAACGCTGGTCTGACCAGTCGGATTCTATGCTTCAAGATTGCTTCGATCACGTGGACTGGGATATGTTCCGGATAGCATCAGACAATAACATTGATGTAGTGGCTGACTCGGTGAGCGAGTTTATTAGCAAGTGCATCAGAGATGTCGTACCCACTGTGACTAATAAAACGTTTCCTAACCAGAAACAGTGGATTGATGGCAGAATTCTTGCAACACTCAAAGCGCGAACCACCGCTTTTAACCATGGCAAGGCGACCGGAAACATGACCGAATACAAACAGTGCAGCTATTCCCTCCGCAAGGCAATCATACAAGCAAACTGTCGGTATAAGGACAAAGTAGAGTCGCAATTCAACGGCTCAAACACGAGACGTATGTGGCAGGGTCTACAGTCAATCACGGATTACAAAAAGAAAACCAGCCCTGTCGTAGACACCGATATCTTACTCCCAGACAAATTAAACAACTTCTTTGCTCGCTTTGAGGACAGTACAGTGCCACTAACATGGCCCGCTACCATAGACTGTGGGCTCTCCTTCTCCGTGGCTGACGTGAGTAAAGCATTTAAATGTGTTAACCCTTGCAAGGCTGCCGGCCCAGAAGGCATCCCTAGCCGTGTCCTCAGAGAATGCGCAGACCAGCTGGCTGGTGTGTTTACGGACATATTCAATCAATCCCTATCCCAGTCTGCTCTCCCCACATGCTTCAAGGGCCACTATTATTCCTGTTCCCAAGAAAGCCAAGGTAACTGAACTAAATTACTATTGCCCCATTGCACTCACTTCTGTCATCATGAAGTGCTTTGAGAAACTAGTCAAGTATCATATCACCTGACTTGGTGATAGACCTAGACCCACTCCAATTTGCTTACCGCCCCAATAGGTCCACTTATGATGCAATCGCCAACACACTGCACACTGCCCTATCCCATTTGGACAAGAAGAATACCTACATAAGAATGCTGTTCATTGACTACAGCTCAGTACCCTCCAAACTCATCGTTAAGACCCTGGGTCCCCTATGCAACTGGGTCCTGGACTTTCTGACGGGCTGCCCCCAGGGGGTGAAGATAGGAAACAATATCTCCAACCAGCTGGTCCTCAACACTGGGGCCCTACAAGGGTGCATTCTCAGCCCTCTCCTGTACTCCCTGTTCACCTATGACTGCGTGGCCATGCACGGTTCCAACTCAATCATCAAGTTTGCAGACGACACTACAGTGGTAGGCTTGATGACCAACAACAACGAGGCGGCCTACAGTGAGGAGGTGAGGGCCCCCGGAGTGTGGTGTCAGGAAAATAACTTCTCACTCAATGTCAACAAAACAAAGGAGATGAGCGTGGACTTCAGGAGACAGCAGAGGGAGCACCCCTCCATCCACATCGACAGGACAGTAGTGGAGAAGGTGGAAAGTTTTAACTTCTTCGGGGTTGGTGTCCAACCTAAGTGTATGTAAACTTCCGACTTCAACTGTATGTCCTCTGATGTGAAATACAAGATTTGTTATTTTTCTGTTACATACCACTACTAAGCCTGTATTACTGCCCGTAATAAGGTAATTACAGTTATCTACAGTTGAAGTTGGAAGTTTACATACACGTAGGTTGGAGTCATAATTAAAACTTGTTTTTCAACCACTCCACAAATTTCTTGTTAACAAACTATAGTTTTGGCAAGTCGGTTAGGACATCTACTTTCTGCATGACACAAGTAATTTTTCCAACAATTGTTGACAGACAGATTATTTCACTTATAATTCACTGTATCACAATTCCAGTGGGTCAGAAGTTTACATACACTAAGTTGACTGTGCCTTTAAACAGCTTGGAAATTCCAGAAAATGATGTCATGGCTTTAGAAGCTTCTGATAGGATAATTAAGTGTCTCCACTTCACTTTAAATAGTTATATTTCACACCTCACTGAGGTTTCCGTTAACACTTCTGCACATCAGCAGCAGGAGCAGAATAAGAATGATGTCAACCACCAGCAAGTTGTTCCATTTCAATTCCACTATTTTCAAGAAGTAGATTGAAATTCTAATTCCAATTATCTTCAAAGCTTTTTAATGAGTGAAAATGTAGAATTGGAATTTGGTTTACTTTCTGAATTGACTGGAATTGACATGGGATTGACCCCAATGGTAACAATTTATTTGACACAGTGTCATAGCACGCTACGACTTGGTCATGACCATGTCACAATATTTCATAACAGCTGACATAACTTGTCATAACCTGTCATAATATGGTCATAACGCTCTCATGACCTATATACTTACACCTGCTGTGATGTCACGTTCCTGACCTGTTTTCCTTTTTCTTGTATTTATTTAGTTGGTCAGGGCGTGAGTTGGGTGGGTTTGTCTATGTGTTATTTTCTATGTTGGGATGTTTGTGTTCGGCCAGGTATGATTCTCAATCAGAGACAGCTGTCAATCGTTGTCCCTGATTGAGAATCATACTTAGGCAGCCTGGGTTTCACGTGTGTTTTGTGGGTGTTTGTCTTCCGTGTAGTCGTTGTGCCACACGGGACTGTTTGTCGGTTTTGATTTTCATTTTTATTCTTGCTTCATATAGTGTTCAGTTCGATGCTAATAAATTATGGACACTAACCACTCCGCGTATTGGTCCGATCCTTCTCGCCTCTCCTCGTCCGAGGAGGAGGAATATGAAAGCCGTAACATGTGACATATATTGTGTTATTTTATGGGTCGATTATGACACCTTCTTAAACATTTCCAATCCAAAATCAAATCTAGAATTGGCTTCCTATTTTGCAACAAAGCATCCTTCACTCATGCTTCCAAACATACCCTCGTAACATACCCTAACCCTAACCCTACCGATCCTCGACATCGGCGATGTCATTTACAAAATAGCCTCCAACACTCTACTCAACAAATTGGATGCAGTCTATCACAGTGCCATAAGTTTTGTCATCAAAGCTCCATATACTACCCACCACTGCGACCTGTATGATCTCGTTGGCTGGCCCTCGCTTCATACTCGTCGCCAAACCCACTGGCTCCAGGTCATCTACAAGTCTCTGCTAGGTAAAGCCCTGCCTTATCTCAGCTCACTGGTCACCATAGCAGCACCCACCCATAGCACGCGATCCAGCAGGTATACCTCACTGGTCACCCCCAAAGCCAATTCTTCCTTTGGCCGCTTCTCCTTCAGGTCTCTGCTGCCAATGACTGGAACGGACTGCAAAAATCTCTGAAGCTGGAGACTCTTACCTCCCTCACTAGCTTTAAGCACCAGCTGTAAATAGCCCATCCAATCTACCTCATCCTCATACTGTATTTATTTATTTATCTTGCTCCTTTGCACCCCATTATCTCAACTTGCACATTCATCTACTGCACATCCTACCATGCCAGTGTTTAATTGCTATTTTGTAATTACTTTGCCATCATGGCCTTTTTATTGCCTTACCTCTCTTATCCTACCTCATTTGCACATGCTGTATACAGATTTTTTCTACTGTATTATTGATTGTATGTTTGTTTATTCCATGTGTAATTCTGTGTTGTTGTATGTGTCGAACTGCTTTGCTTTATCTTGCCCAGGTCGCAGTTTCAAATGAGAACTTGTTCTCAACTAACCTGCCTGGTTAAATAAACCTCTCTAGGGTATGTGGGACGGTAGCGTTAAAGATACACTTGTTGTAAATCCAGCCAAAGTGTCCAATTTCAAAAAGGTTTTACGACGAAAGCACACCAAACGATTATGTAAGGTATGAGCCAAGTCACAGAAAAAGACAGCAATTTTTCCAGCCAAAGAGAGAAGTAACAAAAAACAGAAATAGAGATAAAATGAATCACTAACCTTTGATGATCTTCATCAGATGACACTCATAGGACTTCATGTTACACAATACATGTATGTTCTGTTCGGTAAAGTTCATATTTATATCCAAAAATCTGAGTTTAGGCGGGATGCTACTGTCTCACTTGGAAAAAAGCCAGAGAAAATGCAGAGCGCCAAATTCAAATAATTACTATGAAAATTACTATAAAAATCGAACTTTCATTAAATCACACATGAATGATACCAAATTAAAGCTACACTGGTTGTGAATCCAGCCAGCATGTCAGAATTCAAATATGCTTTTCGGCGAAAGCAAACGATGCTATTATCTGAGGATAGCACAATAGTAAACAAAGACAGAGAAGCATATTTCAACCCTGCAGGCGCGACACAAAACACAGAAATAAAAATATAATTTATGCCTTACCTTTGACGAGCTTCTGTTGTTGGCACTCCAATATGTCCCATAAACATCACAAATGGTCCTTTTGTTCGATTAATTCCGTTGATATATATCCAAAATGTCCATTTATTTGGCGTGTTTGATCCAGAAAAACACCGATTCCAACTTGCTCAAACGTGACTACAAAATATCTCAAAGGTTACCTGTAAACTTTGCCAAAAAATGGCAAACTACTTTTGTAATACAACTTTAGGTATTTTTTAACGTTAATAATCGTCAAAATTGAAGACGGGATGATCTGTGTTCAATACAGGATTAAAACCAACTATAGCTAGCTTTCTGGTCACGCGCTTCTATCTAACAGGACACTTCATGTGACTCTCGTTCAAGATGGTCGTACTTCTTCATTACACAAAGGAATAACCTCAACCAATTTCTCAAGACTGTTGACATCCAGTGGAAGCGGTAGGAACTGCAAGCAGGTCCCTTAGAAATCTGGTTTCCCAATGAAAATTCACTGAAAAGAGAGTGACCTCAAAAAAAAAAAAGATCTGAATGGTTTGTCCTTGGGGTTTCGCCTGCTAAATAAGTTCTGTTATACTCACAGACAGGATTCAAACAGTTTTAGAAACTTCAGAGTGTTTTCCATCCAAATCTACTAATGATATGCATAACTTATCTTCTGGGGATGAGTAGCTGGCAGTTTAATTTGGGCTGCCCCCTACCCTAGAGAAGTTAAATAAAGTTGAAATAAAATGTAAAAAATATAAACTTCTATAAATTCAGCTTTTTAAGATTTTCAAGTTAACAGATAATAAAGAATGACAGACTAGGCTGTAATATTTCACGCAACATGTATTTGTATTTATTGTCTTAAACTTTGAGCTCATTTACAACAAAATGCATAATTTACACTGAATCACACTGTTTCAGAAGTACATCATCATGAATAATTTCACCATAAAACAAGCATGATTATGATATTCCTTTTCATAAATGCCATGGCACAATAATGTCTGACAGCAATACAAAGTACATCTATTAACACATCAGGAGCAACAAGGTCAGAGAGCAAAAAATATTAAAAGCTGTTTTCAATATTATCCATATTAGTTGCTGAGAAAAGTACATTATGTAATAATTTTTGGGGGAAATGTACTATTGTAAAAGAGTAAAAGTATAATCCGTCCTATTTATCTTCAATATATACAATTAACATTACAAGGAAAAAACATTGGTGGTTCTCTTCTCTTCGGACCAGTTTCTGTTATGGTTCTCCACAGCCCAGGTTCTGTGTTGATTGACTTCAGTCCAGGTTATGTGGTGGTTCTCTTCAGTCCAGGTCTGTGGTGGTTCTCTTCAGTCCAGAATCTGTGGTGGTTCTCTTCATTTCTCATAATCTGAGGGCTCAGCATCTAATCTAATCTGAGGGGCTGTGTCACTGGGGGAGTCCCTCACATTCTGAAAGAAGACACATTGAATGAGCACTTTACACACCACTTCATAAAGTGTTTATGAACACACACACACACACACACACACACACACACACACACACACACACACACACACACACACACACACACACACACACACACACACACACACACACACACACACACACACACACACACACTGCCAGGGTGTCACTCTGGTGACCTGGTCTTCTTCTTCATAGCTGTGCACATGTCACTGTTAGGGTCAGGATGGACACTCTGGAGAGAACGAGAGAGTGAGGGAGAGGCAAAGAGAGAGCGTGAGAGGGAGGGAGGGATGGAGTGGAGAGAGAGAAATGCATGAGCACTTTGTGACACCACTCTATCATTTTCTCTAAACACATTCAAATACTGTATAAAACACAAACACATAATAAGATACTTACCTCCAGAGTGTCATAGTCAGGTGACCAGGTCTTCATGTTCAGACCTGTGTACGTGTCACTGTTAGGGTCATGATGGACACTCTGTGTAGAGAGAGGGAACATGGTAACAGTGAAAATAGTGTGAAAGAGACTGTCGTGATACAGTAGATTAATGTCACCAGGTGTGAAGGTGGAGGTGTAACTGATATAATCACATGTGTGTCTGTTGTGGCATCACTTCCTCCTGTGGATCTCCTGTAAAGAGGAACAGAGTGAGTTATGCTCTCTACTGACCTCTAGTGGAGGTTGATATGTTACTAATACAGTAGATGTAAATGGCTGGCTCACCTCTTCATATAGCAGTAGATGGTGAGTAGAAGAGCTCCAGCAGTCAGGACAGCCCCCACCCCCACCACAGGAACCCAGGAAAACAATGCTGCAGGATTTACTGGGTTTAAGTGTCAAGAGGTTAGAACATATATCTGTTTGTAGTTGTATTTATTATGGATCCCCTTTAGGTCCACCAAAATTAAGCCAGTTCTACAATTTTAAAACATTACAATACATTCACAATAGATTTCACAACACATTAAGTGTGTGACCTCAGGCCCCTACTCTACTACCACATATCTACAACACAAATCCCATGTGTACATGTGTTTATAGTGCGTATCTGTTAAAAACAGTCATATCACAGAGCACCAGTAATAGACAGAACATGACATACTTACACATGACATTAATATGGACAGGGATGGAAGTCTCTGTCCCATTAATGTTGCTAGCTTCGCAATAGTATTCTCCACTGTCCTCAGATTTGATGTTAGTGATGCTGTAACTCTGTCCTGATGCTTTTGGTGAGGTTATGTTCTTCTTGTACCAGGTGTATTTGTCCACAGGTGGGTTGGCATCACTGCTGCAGGTCAGAGTCACTGAACTGCCCTCCACTATTTCACCAGAGGGACTGACTGACAATGAGGTGTTCTTTGGTCCATCTGAAATAAAAGACAGTGGATTTAGAAGGAGTACAAATTAGGTCAGTTAAAAATATTCTATTAACTTTCCACAAATGTACTTTTCCACAAAATTACTTTTAGATTCACCCACTTAATGAAGATTATCTATTCAAATATCATGTGAAGCTAATATCTGTCACTACAATGTTAATATACCAAACTAAAGATTTAAGCCCCATGTACTTACATCTGACAGTGAGATTCTCTTCAGCAGAGGGGAGATCCTCATGGCCTTCTACTGCACAGGAGTATCTGCCTGTATCCTCACTGCTGACTGAGAATAGGCTATAGACAGGAGAGGAGGTGTTGCTGTTTGGTATAGGCTGTCCATTCTTATACCAACTGTAGACTGTGATGGTGTCCAGTGTACATTTGGTTCTACATGTCAGTGTGACATTCTCCCTCTCTGACACAGACGTAGGATCCATCTCCAACACAACATCTGAAGTAAAAGGAAACAAATCATTAATATCCTCCTATATATGTCCTCTTATGTGAAATACAACATTTGGTATTTTTCCATCACATACCACCACAGTTTCTGTATGACTGCCCCTAATAAGGTAATTACAGTAATAGATGTGAGATGAGTGACAGATTACTTGTGACAGTCAGGGAGACGGATGAGCCAGCAAACTTTTCTCCGGATGTTATCAATCTGAACCTGTACCGAGCAGAGTCTCTCAATCTCAGATCTGTCACTCTCAGGGTACAGTCACTCTCCTTATCCCCAAGGTACTCTATATGACCCTCATACCCTGCTACTGAGCTTAGATCTTCAGCATCCATATCAGACCATTTAGTAAACCAGAAAGCTTTTTTGATCTCATGATAACTGGGATATGTGTAAGAGCAGGATATGTTCACTGTTGACCCCTTCAAGGCACAGATCCTCTGATGGTTGTAAGTCACACTCCAACACTTCTGACCTGAAATACAAGAAGACAAGAGAACACCTTGCATAAATCTTTAATTACAATACCTACCAGTATACACTTATGTTTTTAATAAAGTAGGAAAATGAATAATTACTTCCTAACCGTTTGTAAAACCATAGTTATATTCTGTAAAAGTAACGAGAAAGTGACCACCCCTTCAGGTTTGTCGTTTTTCAACGTTTGTAGTTTTCTTTTTCTTTTTTCAATTTAAAATTGAAAGGGTTTTCTATGTGCAAAAACATACCGCAAAGCTCTTCATAAAAGGCATCTGATAGAAGTAAATTCTCCCACTGACATGAATATTATGTTATATATCTTGTTGTATCCCGGGAGGTCTACCCCGTGGGATGACAATAGAGGAGAGGTACGGGGCTGCGGCGTTGGTTCCCTCTCCTGGGAGTACACTAGCTGGGCACCACCTCGACACGGATGGCTCCAAGTGGAGGTAATTAGGGGAAAGTGCCAACCAGCTGTGGAGGCAACATAAAAGGAGCGCTGTGGCACACCGCGGGAGAGACCGACACAGAGCCAAAGCTGAGAAGAAGGACCGAGCCAAACCTATGTGATTTTGTTTGTTATGTTTATTTTATGGCCTAGTAAAGTTGTGTTTGCTGACTAAAACCTCCCGGTCTCTGTGTTAATCTCTGCATGCTCAACCCAACACCCCACGGTTTACCAGAACGCAGGCAACTCAGTAGCTTTGGGTGCCGTGGGGTCGAGCGTACAGAGAATACCATGGAGGAGTTGGTGGCTCAGTTTATCCTCAGCCAGCAGAAGAAACAGGCTCTCCTGGAGCAAGCACTGGAGGAGCAGCGCCAACAAAACCTCCGACTGGTAGCGGAGGTAGCCCAGTTGAAGGCAGGGATGGCTCACGAGTCTGGCCCGAATCAGTTCCTGGTTAAGTTAACCTGTTTGGGCTAGGGGGCAGCATTTTCACTTTTGGATGAAAAGCGTGCCCAGAGTAAACTGCCTCCTACTCAGTCCCAGATGCTAATATAGGCATATTATTAGTAGTATTGGATAGAAAACACTCTGAAGTTTCTAAAACTGTTTGAATGATGTCTGTGAGTATAACAGAACTCATATGGCAGGCAAAACCCTGAGAAAAAATCCAACCAGGAAGTGGGAAATCTGAGGTTTGTAGTTTTTCAACTCAGCCCCTATTGAAAATACGGTGGGATATTGGTCATGTTGCACTACCTAAGGCTTCCACTAGATGGCAACAGTCTTTAGAACGTTGTTTCAGGCTTCTACTGTGAAGGGGGGCTGAATGAGAGGGGAATGAGTCAGGTGTCTGGCAGAGTGCCACGGGCTCGTGTCTCGCGGTCATGAGAAAGTTACCTCTCGTTCCATTGCTTTTCTACAGACAAAGGAATTCTCCGGTTGGGACATTATTGAACATTTATGATAAAACATCCTAAAGATTGATTCTATACATCGTTTAATATGTTTCTACGACCGGTAATATAACATTTTAGAATTTTCGTCCGACCTTTCCGCTGGACTTGCCCACGCCTCGTGAGTTTCGATTTCGCTACAAGCATTTCGCTACACTCGCATTAACATCTGCTAACCATGTGTATGTGACAAATAAATTTGATTTGTTTACTAAACGCACTAACAACAAGGAGGTGTTTGGACATAAATTATGAACTTTATCAAACCAAATCAAACATTTATTGTGGAACTGGGATTCCTGGGAGTGCATTCTGATGAAGATCATCAAAGGTAAGTAAATATTTATAATGCTATTTCTGACTAATGTTGACTGCCCAATATGGCGGATATTTCTTTGGCTGCTTTGGGCTCTGAGTGCCGTACTCAGATTATTGCATGGTATGCTTTTTCCGTAAAGTCTTTTTTAAATCTGACACAGCGGTTGCATTAAGGAGAAGTTTATCTAAAGTTCCATGTATAATAGTTGTATCTATTATCAATGTTTATTATGAGTATTTCTGTGAATTGATGTGGCTCTCTGCAAAATCACCGCATGTTTTGTAACTACTGAACATAACACGACAATGTAAAATGAGATTTTTGGATATCAATATTCACTTTATCGAACAAAACATACATGTATTGTGTAACATGAAGTCCTATGAGTGTCATCTGATGAAGATCATCAAAGGTTAGTGATTCATTTTATCTATATTTCTGATTTTTGTGACAACTGTCTTGTGCTGGAAAAATGGCTGTGTTTTTCTGTGACTTGGTGGTGACCTAACATAATCATTTGTGGAGCTTTCGCTGTAAAGCCTTTTTGAAATCAGACACTGTGGCTGGATTAACGATAATTTTATCTTTAAAATGGTGTCTAATACCTGTATGTTTGAGAAATTTGATTTATGAGATTTCTGTTGTTTGAATTTGGCACCCTGCAATTTCACTGGCTGTTGGCGAGGGGTTCCGCTAGGGGACCCTACTACTAGCGGAACCCCGTTCCCAGACAGGTTATTAAGGGAGGAAGATGATGTGGAGATGTATTTGAGCACCTCCGAGAGGACGGCGCAGAGGGAGGGATGGGCCATGCTCAAGTGAGCCAGCCTGTTAGCACTCTACCTCTCTGGGAAGGCCCAGAAGGCGAATTATGAGGGACTCAAACACGAGATCCTGAGCCGTTATGGGTTCAGCCTCGCACGCTGTGCACAAATGGTCCACGACTCAGATGAGCGACATGGTGCGCCTGACCAGGGGCTGGCTACTGACTGACATACTGTCCCTCCCGATGATCGACAAGGTCGTCCTGGATCGCTACCTTCGGGCATGCGGACCCCCAGAGCCTGGAGGAATTGCTGACCGCTGTGGAAACTCACCAGAACACCCAGGGACCTGTTTAGAGGGGCCAGGACGAGTGGACCCGGCGAGGAGGAAGAACCGCACAGAGAGAGGTGAGGGGCTGAAGGGGGCCCGCACGGAACCGGCCATGAAGCGGGAGGATGACCCAAACCGACGATGTCGGCCGCTGCTGGACCTAGATGAGATACGCTGCTATGAGTGTGGTGAGCCGGGACACCTCGCGTGGAGCTGTCCCAGCTGGATGGAGGCCATGCCATCCGCATTCCCCAGCTCTGGAATAACCCGGATGGCGAATGACGTCACCTCCTGTTGGTCGCACACCGAGACGGCCCTTCTGATGGTTCCTGCTACGAATTGATGGCATCGACACCAGCGCTCTGCTGGACTCCAGCAGCATGTTGATCCTGGCCCACCCGCAGTTGCTCACACAAGAGGGGAAAGACGAACCGGGGGATGATGAGGTGACAGTGTCCTGTGTACACGGGGACACAAAGAGGTACCCAACTGTGCTGGTGAGGATAACCACCCCAAGGGGGGAGTGCCAGATGCGCGTGAGGGCTGTTCCTAACCTGCCCATGTCCATTCTCCTCAGTCGAGATTGCCCTCTCTTCCAGGCACTGTGGAGGAGGGACCTGGGGAGGTGCGAACGCGAGGTAGGAAGGACAGGAAAAAGGATGGTGACCTGTGCAACCCACCTACCGCTGCAAGAGGTGTCCACTGGGCCCGAGTCGGACCTGGAGGAGGGAGACAACCCCGCTCCGGCAAGCGAGCCACCATGCGAGGAAGATCTCAGTCTCCCCTTTATTGAGGTGGAGAAACCAGACGGACCTCCCGACATGAAGAATCCTCACGGGTCAGTTTGGGACGGCCCAGTTAGAAGACCCCAATCTCCAGAAAGCGAGGGGCCAGGTGATTGCGGTGGATGGTGTCCTGTTACCTGGGGTAAGTGAGTGGCGCTACCCCCACTTCGCCATCAAGCATCATTTATTGTATCAGGTAGTAAAGCACAATGGGAATAAAAAAATACTTGTTACTCATACCCAGCCAGTATGTTAGGACTGTCTAGCAGCTTGCCTAGCAGCTTGCCCACACCGAGCTGAATGGGGCACACGTGGGGATGGAGAAAACCAGGGAGCGGATCGGGAACCGGTTCAACTGGCGCAGAGTCAAGCGCACTGTGGAGGACTACTGCCGTAGTTGCCCAGAGTGCCAGATCACAGCTCCGAGGGTACATTATAGAAACTTTGGTTCCCTTGCCCATTATATGTGTACCATTTGAGAGGGTGGCGATGGATCTGGTGGGGCCATTGGTGAAGACCGTGAGGGGACACCAATACATCCTGGTAATCATGGATTACGCCACCCGGTATCCTGAGGGAATCCCGTTACGCACGGTGGCAGTGAAAGGTATCGCATGGGAGCTCTTCCATTTATTCAGCCCGGTGGGTATTCCACGGGAAACCCTGAGGGACCAGGGCACTGCATTCATGTCTCGTGTGATGAAAGATGTCTGCAATCTACTACAAATCAAACTGATAAGGACCAATATGTACCATCCACAAACGGATGGGCTAGTTGAACGCTTCAAAAATACCGTAAAGCAGATGCTGAAGAAAGTAATCGAGAGAAACGGGAGGAACTGGGACCAGCTGCTGCCCCACCTGATGTTCTCAGTGCATGAGGTACCCCAAGCATCCACTGGGTTCTCCCCCTTTGAGCTCTTGTATGGCCGTCGGCCCAGCGGACTGCTTCGCAGCGTAGTAGAATGTGGAGGAGATGAGGGAGAGGATGACGGCGATTTGGCCAGTGGTGTGGTGAGAGAGCCCATGGCCCAGGCGCAATGTGCCCAGGAGCGTGTCTACATCTGGGGATCCTAACCACGCGAGTTCCACCCAGGTGAGAAGATGTTGATGTTGATCTCTACAACAGAGATTCAATTCCTGGCTACGTGGCATGGGCACTACGACATCGTCGAGCGGGTAGTCGACGTCAAAAACAAGGTCCGCCAACCCCTCCAGCTTTACCATGTGAACTTGCTGAAGAAATGGCATGCACGAGAGGCGCTGTGCGTAACGTGGACCCGGCCACAGCATAGCCCGCATGCGGTCCAGCGGGAGGTGACAACAATGCTAGAGATGGGGGTACTGGAGGAGTCCCACAGTGCGTGGTCTAGCACTGTATTGCTGGTGCCGAAACCGGACGGAACCATCCGCTTCTGCAATGACTTCCGGGGCCTGAACGAGGTCAGTAAGTTCGACGACTACCCCATGATCAGGGTGGACGAACTGATCGACCGCTTGGCGATGGTGAGATACGTCATTACCTTGGACCTGACGAAGGGGTACTGGCAGATGCCTCTGGCAGCGGCCTCCCGGGAGAAAATGGCCTTCTCCACCCCGGGGCCGCTATACCACATGGTCTCTCCTATCATTGCTATGCAGACGACACACAATTAATCTTCTCCTTTCCCCCTTCTGATAACCAGGTGGCGAATCACATCTCTGCATGTCTGGCAGACATATCAGTGTGGATGACTGATCACCACCTCAAGCTGAACCTCGGCAAGACGGAGCTGCTCTTCCTCCCGGGGAAGGACTGCCCGTTCCATGATCTCGCCATCACGGTTGACAACTCCATTGTGTCCTCCTCCCAGAGTGCTAAGAACCTTGGCGTGATCCTGGACAACACCCTGTTGTTCTCAACTAATATCAAGGCGGTGACCCGTTCCTGTAGGTTCATGCTCTACAACATTCGCAGAGTACGACCTTGCCTCACACAGGAAGCGGCGCAGGTCCTAATCCAGGCACTTGTCATCTCCCGTCTGGATTACTGCAACTCGCTGTTGGCTGGGCTCCCTGCCTGTGCCATTAAACCCCTACAACTCATCCAGAACGCCGCAGCCCGTCTGGTGTTCAACCTTCCCAAGTTCTCTCACGTCACCCCGCTCCTCCGCTCTCTCCACTGGCTTCCAGTTGAAGCTCGCATCCGCTACAAGACCATGGTGCTTGCCTACGGAGCTGTGAGGGGAACGGCACCTCTGTACCTTCAGGCTCTGATCAGGCCCTACACCCAAACAAGGGCACTGCGTTCATCCACCTCTGGCCTGCTCGCCTCCCTACCTCTGAGGAAGTACAGTTCCCGCTCAGCCCAGTCAAAACTGTTCGCTGCTCTGGCACCCCAATGGTGGAACAAACTCCCTCACGACGCCAGGTCAGCGGAGTCAATCACCACCTTCCGGAGACACCTGAAACCCCACCTCTTTAAGGAATACCTAGGATAGGATAAAGTAATCCTTCTAACCCCCCCCCCCTTAAAAGATTTAGATGCACTATTGTAAAGTGGTTGTTCCACTGGATATCATAAGGTGAATGCACCAATTTGTAAGTCGCTCTGGATAAGAGCGTCTGCTAAATGACTTAAATGTAAATGTAAATGTAAATACCACTACCGGGTTCTTCATTTTGGGCTACATGGGGCACCAGCGACCTTTCAGCAACTCATGGACCTCGTCCTGCGCTGTGAGTACACGGCTGCTTACTTGGATGACATAATTGTGCACAGTGACAGTTGGGAGTCCCATCTCTGTAGGTTACAGGCAGTGGTGGATGTGCTAAGGGATGCCGGTCTGACCGCTAGCTGGGCTATGCCAAGGTGGTGTACCTGGGCTATCAGATCGGGCGGGGAAATGTGAAGCCCCAAGAGAAAAAAATCGCTGCCATTAGGGAATGGCCAGTCCCCCAAACCAAGAGGCAGAGGAAGTCATTCCTGGGGTTAGCAGGTTACTGCAGTTGATTTGTACCTAACTTTGCCGCAATAGCTTTTCCCCTCACAGACCTAATGAAGGCACGACTACCCCAGACGGTGCAATGGACGGAGGACACAGAGGCCCTGAAGGACGCGCTATGTTCGCGCCCGGTACTCGTGATCCCGGACTTCACAAAAAACCTCCTAGTCCAGACAGACGCGTCTGACACAGGGATAGGGGCCGTGTTGTCCCAAGAGCAGGAAGGTGAGGAGCACCCAATCATGTATGTCAGCAGGAAGCTCTTCCCGAGGGAGGAAAAGTAGATTGTCGAGAAAGAGTGCCTCGCCGTAAAGTGGGCACTGGACACCCTCAAGTATTACCTCCTCAGAAGGAAGTTCACCCTGATCACTGGGTGTGTGGTATCCCGGGAGGTCTACCCTGGGGGGTGGTAATAGAGGGGAAGTACGTGCTGAGATGTTGGCTCCATCTACTGGGAGTATACGAGCTGGGCATCCCGACACGGATGGCTCCAAGTGGAGGTAATTAGGGGAAAGTGCCAACCAGCTGTGGAGGCAACATAAAAGGAGCGCTGTGGCACACCGCGGGAGAGACCCGGGAGAGACCGACACAGAGCCAAAGCTGAGAAGAAGGATCGAGCCAAACCTACGTGATTTTCTTTGTTATGTTTATTTTATGGCCTAGTAAAGTTGTGTTTGCTGACTAAAACCTCCCGGTCTCTGTGTTAATCTCTGCATGCTCAACCCAACACCCCACGGTTACCACAATCTTAATAAATGACCACATGTTCATGAATTTGATTATATATTCTTGAATCCCATTCAACACAGCTTGGGAATAGATACGGAACTAAGGCAGAAGTGGACGTCACAATCACAGCATATACAAATATGATTGTCCCTCAACTTGAAAAAACATTTTATTTGTATGAAATTTTGTATGAAATGTTGTTTACAAGGTCAATACTCACATACTGCAGGAGAGTGGAGATCCTCATGGTCTTTTACAGCACAGGAGTAACTGTCTGCATCACTAAAGGAGTCTAAGTACAGGCTGGAAGTGTCCTCCTTTACTTTGCGTCCATTCTTGTACCAGATGTAGGTGGGGATGGGGTTGTCAGTCAGAGTACAGGTGGTGATACACGTCAGTGTCCTCTTCCCTGCCTTTCTGGCAGGAGTCACCTTCACCAGCAGGTCTGAATACAGGGTTAATGACAATAACATAATTAAAACCATCAAGAATTACGTATAAAATATAAAGAAACCAACAGTGAATAGAAATCTGTGGGTATGATCATTTGTTCAGTGTAACCTGTGACAGTCAGAGTTGTTCCAGGGAAACTGTATCCCCATCTTGAGGTCTGTGTGTTGAATATAAACTTGTACTCAGCTGAGTCCTCCTCTCTCAGATCTGTGATTCTCAGGGTGGAGCGACCTCTCTCATTCTCTCCTGCATACTCCACACGACCTGCATACCCTGGGTCTGTGGTTAGGTCCTCAGGGATCAACTCATCTCTCCAGCTGTCACTCTGTTTAGGACTAAACCAGAGTGATGATGTGATGTTATAAAGACTAAAATAAGTACAAGATATGTTCACTGATGACCCCTTCAAGGCACAGATTGTCCTCTTGGTGTAAGTCACTCTGTTGCAGTCCTGACCCTGGACACCTAAAACATAATGGAATCACATGAGTACATTATACTGTACTTTTAGATATTTTCATAAAAGCCAAGACCTATCAAATTACACAGTGAGACCCACAGGACGTAGTACAAACATTCTGTATAAATTCTGTATTAGATTCCATATTAGATTCACACTCACACACTGCAGGAGAGATGAGATCCTCATGGCCTTTTACAGCACAGGAGTAACTGTCTTCATAGTTACTGGAGACTGGGTCTTTGTACTGGGGGGAGGTGCTCTCATCTAGATGTTGTCCGTTCTTGTACCAGATGTAGGTGGGGTTACCAGTCAGAGTACAGGTGGTGCTACAGGTCAGTGTCTTATCCTGATGTCCATCAGTCACCTTCACCTGAAGACCTGGAGAAAAAACAATATCACTGTAAATCCCTTTGTCACAGACGTATCACTTTAATACAATAATGTAAGAAGTCCTATGTTATACAGACATAAATACAAAACCAAGACAATTTTCCTGAACTAAATGGAATTCAACAGTTTAACTATATTGAATGTAACTGTACCTGTGACAGACAGAGTGACTCCAGGATTGCCAGTATATTTCCATCCTCCAGTCTGATCTGTAAATCTGAACTTGTATGTAGCTGAGTCACTCTCTCTCAGGTCTGTGATTGACAGGGTGTGACCATTCTCTTCATCCTTACGATACGTCACACGTCCTTTGTAGTCTGGGTCATCACTCAGACTCACATAATTCTCCACAGCATACATTTTAGTGAACCAGAAGGTTGTTGTGATTGTATAACCACTGGGATATGTGTAAGAGCAGGACATCTCCACTGTTGACCCTTTCAAGGTACAGATACTCTGAGTGGTGTACGTTACACTCCAGCCAGTCTGACCCAGTACCACTGAAACACAGTCACACAACACAATGGTATAAGAATTAAGCCAAGGTCTAATGACTCAAACTGAGTGTGTTGCTGAGTGTGAATAGAAACCACAGATAATCATCACTCAGTGAGGTGAGAATGATAACCATTTAAGTGAAGTGGAGACTCCTAGCAGAACACACCAGAATAACATGTTTCTTATCCTTTTAGAAATGTATGTAGATTGACAAACAGAGCAACTAAAAGATAATGTGACCATACCTGCTAAAGACCAGAGAAAGACCACCAACACACTTCCTGCTGTTCTCAAGGCCATTGTTGCATCTCCCACCCTGCAGTCTTAGAAACATAAACAACAACTCAAGCAATAGCTGGTGAATAACTCCACCTGATTCGTAATGGATACAATAAAGTCATAATCAACAACAACCACTTATTGAACATATCTGTAGTACTGTAAACACATTTTTCTACATTGATTGTTCAGAAGCTGTTTTATTCTCAGAAGCCCAAATATAGGAACTCTCTGCGGCCCGGCAAGCTGAACACTGACCACCAAGTTCAAGGATAGCTCCTATCCCGAAGCTGTGAGGCTAAACAGCAAGTGACTCACACACACACACACACACACACACACACACACACACACACACACACACACACACACACACACACACACACACACACACACACACACACACACACACACACACACACACACACACACACACACACACACACACACACACACACACACACACACACACACACACACACACACACACACACACACACACACACACACACACACACACACACACACACCACATTCACACCATTGGACGCTCCTCAGAGGAGGCAGGGGAGGACCATCCTCCTCAGTGAATTTCAAATAAATAAAAATAGTAAAACATGAAAAAAGTTATACATTTTAACAGAACTATACTAAATGTATTCTCATGTCTCCCAATAATTAATTAAAACACACCGTTTTGCAATGAAGGTCTACAGTAGCCTCAGCAGCACTCTGTAGTGTAGCACCATGGTTAAAATCTAGGAGGCTCATTGTTCTCACTCCTTTCCATAAACTTACACAGTAATTATGACAGCTTCCAGAGGACGTCCTCCATCCTATCAGAGCTCTTGCATCATGAACTGACATGTAATCCACCCAATCAAACGATCAGAGAATTAGTCTAGTCCTGAAAGCATAAGCTAAAATGTGGTGAGTAGTTTAACTCAAAGAGAAAGACAATAGTTGAACAGTTTTGAACAAATTAATTTCTTCCAAAATTCAGAAGAAGCAAGAGAGAGAGGGATAGATGGATAGAGAGAGAGAGAGAAAGAGAGAGAGAGATATTTGGTTGTATTTTTTTTTAAACTTTCACTTTCACTTAGCTACCTAGCTGCCTACTTAGCCTACTTAAACACCTGGCTCTACCAGAGGGGGATGCTATGTTAGCTTAGCTATCTAGTTTAGCCTACTTAAACATCTGGCTCAAACAGAGGGGGGTGCTATGTTAGCTTAGCTACCTAGTTTAGCCTACTTAAACACCTGGCTCAAACATATGCTATGTTAGCTATCTGGCTATGTCTAGTCAACACTGGAACTCTTTCAAGTAAGGTAAGCTTTCGGTTTTATTAATTACACCGGCCCGCATGATTGTAGTGGGTTAACTAACACGTTAATTCTAGTAGCTATTTTATTTTTATAATTTTTTTATTTCACCTTTATTTAACCAGTTAAGCTAGTTGAGAAAAAGTTCTCATTTACAACTGCGACCTGGCCAAGATAAAGCAAAGCAGTGCGACACAAACAACAACACAGAGTTACATGGAATAAACAAGCGTACAGTCAACACAATAGAAAAAGAAAGTCTATATACAGTGTGTGCAAATGGCATGAGGAGGTATGGCAATAAATAGGCTATAGTAGCAAAGTAATTACAATTCAGCAGATTAACACTGGAGTGATAGATGAGCAGATGATGATGAGCAGATGATGGTGTGTAAGTAGTGATACTGGTGTGCAAAAGAGCAGCAAAGTAAATAAAAACAATATGGGGATGAGGTAGGTAGATTGGGTGGGCTATTTACAGATGTACTATGTACAGCTGCAGCGATCGGTTAGCTGCTCAGATAGCTGATGTTTAAAGTTAGTGAGGGAAATGTAAGTCTCCAGCTTCAGCGATTTTTGCAATTCATTCCAGTCCATGGCAGCAGAGAACTGTTTTGGGGGTGACCAGTGAGATATACCTGCAGGAGTGTGTGCTACGGGTGGGTGTTGTTATCGTGACCAGTGAGCTGAGATAAGGCAGAGCTTTACCTAGCATAGACTTGTAGATGACCTGGAGCCAGTGGGTCTGGCGACGAATATGTAGCGAGGGCCAGCCGACTAGAGCATACAGGTCGCAGTGGTGGGTGGTATAAGACGCTTTGGTAACAAAACGGATGGCACTGTGATAGACTGCATCCAATTTGCTGAGTAGAGTATTGGAAGCTGTTTTGTAGATGACATCGCCGACGTCGAGGATCGGTAGGATAGTCAGTTTTAATAGGGTAAGTTTTGCGGCGTGAGTGAAGGAGGCTTTGTTGCGAAATAGAAAGCCGATTTTAGATTTGATTTTGGATTTGAGATGTTTTATATGAGTCTGGAAGGAGAGTTTACAGTCTAGCCAGACACTTCGGTATTTGTAGCTGTCCACGTGTTCTAGGTCAGAACCGTCCAGAGTAGTGATGCTAGTCGGGCGGGCGGGTGCGGGCAGCGAACGGTTGAAATGCATGCATTTGGTTTGCTAGCGTTTAAGAGCAGTTGGAGGCCACGGAAGGAGTGCTGTATGGCATTGAAGCTCGTTTGGAGGTTTGTTAACACAGTGTCCAAAGAAGGGTCAGATGTATACATCTTGGCCATGTTCTGTTATAATCTCCACCCGGCACAGCCAGAAGAGGACTGGCCACCCCTCATAAGCTGGTTCCTCTCTAGGTTTCTTCCTAGGTTTTGGCCTTTCTAGGGAGTTTTCCCTAGCCACCGTGCTTCTACACCTGCATTGCTTGCTGTTTGGGGTTTTTGGCTGGGTTTCTGTACAGCACTTTGAGATATCAGCTGATGTACGAAGGGCTATATAAATACATTTGATTTGATTTGATTTGATACAGAATGGTTTCGTCTGCGTAGAGGTGGATCAGGGAATCACCTGCAGCAAGAGCGACATCATTTATATATATACAGAGAAAAGAGTCGGCCTGAGAATTGAACCCTGTGGTACCCCCATAGAGACTGCCAGAGGTCCGGACAACAGGCCCTCCGATTTTACACACTGAACTCTATCTGCGAAGTAGTTGGTGAACCAGGCGAGGCAGTCATTTGAGAAACCAAGGCTATTTTGTCTGCCAAAAAGAATACGGTGATTGACAGAGTCGAAAGCCTTGGCCAGGTCACTGAAGATGGCTGCACAGTACTTTCTTTTATCGATGGGGGTTGTGATATTGTTTAGTACCTTGAGCGTGTCTGAGGTGCACCCGGGACCAGCTCGGAAACCGGATTGCACAGCGGAGAAGGTACGGTGGGATTCAAAATGGTCAGTGATCTGTTTATTAACTTCTCTAAGGTAGGGGGCAGCATTCGGAATTTTGGATGAAATGCATGCCCAAATTAAACTGCCTGCATCTCGGGCCCAGAATATATGATATGCATATAACTGGTAGATTTGGATAGAAAACACTCTAAAGTTTCCAAACTGTTAAAATAGTGTCTGTGAGTATAACAGAACTAATTTGGCAGGCAAAAACCTGAGAAAAATGCATTCAGGAAGTTTTTTTTTTTTTGGTTTTGTAGTTTTCTATTCAATGCCAATACAGTATCGATTGACTTAGGACTCAAATGCAGTTTCTATGCCTTCCACTAGATGTCAACAGTCTTCAGAAAATGTTTCAGGCTTGTATTCTGAAAAATTAAGAAGTAAGAGCAGTCTGAATGAGTGGACCCTGCCGGGTCACAGAGCTTTTTCCTGCGCAAGACCGAGAGAGTGCGTTTCTAGTTTACATTTTATATTGACAACGTTATTGTCCGGTTGAAATATTATTGATTATTTAGGCTAAAAACAACCTGAGGTTTGAATATAAACATCGTTTGACATGTTTCTATGAACGTTACGGATACAATTTGGATTTTTTTGTCTTTCCGTTTTTACTTTGTTTGAGCCTGTGGATTACTGAAGAAAACGCGCAAACAAAACAGAGTTTTTTTGGTATAAAGAGACTTTATCGAACAAATAGAACATTTATTGAGTAAATTAATGTCTGCTGAATGCAACCATATGTAGATCATCAAAGGTAAGGGATTCATTTTATCTTTATTTCTAAATTGTGTAACTGTTCTACCTGGCTGGCTACTGTTTGTAATGATTTGTCTAGTGGGCTATGTTCTCATAATCGTAATGTATGCTTTTGCTGTAAAGCATTTTTAAAATCTGACACAGTGGTTGAATTCACAAGCAGTTAATCTTTAAACCTATGTAAAATATGTTTTGTTTTCTGACTTTTTATAATGAGTATTTCTGTATTTGAATTTGGCGCCCAGCAGTTTCACTGGCTGCTGTAGAGGTGGGACACTATCGTCTCACGTGCCCAAGAGAGGTTAACCTGTTTTGGCTGCAGGGGCAGTATTGAGTAGCCAGATAAAAGGTGCCCATTTCAAACGGCCTCGTACTCAATTCTTGCTCGTACAATATGCATATTATTATTACTATTGGATAGAAAACACTCTCTAGTTTCTAAAACCGTTTGAATTATATCTGTGAGTAAAACAGAACTCATTTTGCAGCAAACTTCCTGACAGGAAGTGGAAAGTCTGAAATTGAGGCTCTGTTCTAGGGGCTGCCTATTAAAGTCCTTGTTATTTATTAGTTTAGATGCACTTTATACGTCTTCCACTAGATGTCGACAAGGAGTGAGAGAAGAAATGGAGTGTGTAACTTGATCTGGACTCAAATTACAGCTCTTGGAATGACGTGTCCCCCATTTCCTGTTTTCAGGAAGGCGCGAAGAGGGACCTGGATTTGCCTTATGAAAAGCTGTCGTTATAGGCAACTACTATCTCCGGCTTTGATTTTATTTGATACATGTGACCATATCATCGTAAAGTATGTTTTTTCAATATAGTTTAATCAGATTATTGACATTTTTTCGGGAGTTTTGCCGTGTTCCGTTCTCTTCCGTTTGTTGACATGGAGAGATTCGTGCCACTTGGCTAGTGTGCTTGCTAAATCGAGAGGGAAAGAGGACGTTCTAAATCCAAACAACGATTGTTCTTGACAAAGGACACCTTGTACAACATTCTGATGGAAGATCAGCAAAAGTAGGAATCATTTTATGATGCTATTTCATATATCTGTCGTACATGTGAACTAGTCGTCGGCGCCCAGCTTTTGGGTACTCTAGCTATACCGAAGCTGTATGTCGAAATGAAGTTATTTTTAGAATTCTAACACTGCGATTGCATTAAGAACTAGTGGATCTATCATTTCCTATACAACATGTATTTTTTTGTTATGTTTATGAATAGCTATTTGGTCAGAATATGTGTGTCAGAAAAAGTGTCAGAAAAAAATCCGGACGTTGTGGGAAAAAGTAGCTAAGTTAGCACAATGTATAACCATTGATTTCAGCTCTAAATATGCACATTTTTGAACAAAACATAAGTGTATGTATAACCTGATGTTATAGGACTGTCATCTGATGAAGAATATCAAGGTTAGTCAAAAATTATATAACTTTTACTGGTTTGTTACGATCGCTAACTTTTACTGCTGGGAAATGGCTTGTGTTTTTGGCTATTGTGGTAAGCTAATATAACGCTATATTGTGTTTTCGCTGTAAAACACTTAATAAATCGGAAATATTGTCTGGAATCACAAGATGCCTGTCTTTCATTTGCTGTATACTATGTATTTTTCAGAAATGTTTTATGATGAGTATTTAGGTATTTGGCGTTGGTGTCTGTAATTATTATGTCTGCTTTCGGTGCAAATTCTGATTGTAGCTGCAATGTAAACTATGATTTATACCTGAAATATGCACATTTTTCGAACAAAACATAGATTTATTGAATAACATGTTATAAGACTGTCATCTGATGAAGTTGGTTCTTGGTTAGTTTGGTTGGTTCTTGGTTAGTTAGGTTGGCTTTGTGCATGCTACCTGTGCTGTGAAAAATGTCTGTCCTTTTTTGTATTTGGTGGTGAGCTAACATAAATATACGTGCTGTTTTCGCTGTAAAACATTTTAAAAATCGGACATGTTGGCTGGATTCACAAGATGTGTACCTTTCATTTGCTGTATTGGACTTGTTAATGTGTGAAGTTAAATATTTCAAAAAAATATATTTTGAATTTCGCGCCCTGCACTTGAAGTCGCTGTTGTCATATTGTGGGTGGCCTCGGGCTTGCAGCCAGAAGAAGTTAACTTGGCTTTCAAGAGTTTAGTATGGCAGGGCAGGATGGATATAGGTCTGTAACAGTTTTGGTCTAGAGTGTCACCCCCTTTGAAGAGGGAGATGATCGCGGCAGCTTTCCAATCTTTAGGGATCTCGGACGAAATGAAAGAGAGGTTGAACAGACTGGTAATAGGGGTTGCAACAATGGCGGTGGGATAATCTTAGAAAGAGAGGGTCCAGATTGTCTAGCCCAGCTGATTTGTACAGGTCCAGGTTTTGCAGCTCTTTCAGAACAACTGCGATCTGGATTTGGGTGAAGGAGAAGCTGGGGGGGTTCGGGCAAGTAGCTGTGAGGGGTGCGGAGCTGTTGGACAGGGTTGGGGTAGCCAGGAGGAAAGCATGGCCAGCCGTAGAGAAATGCTTATTATTGAAATTTTTGATAATCATGGATTTATCGATGGTGACCATGTCGCTTAGCCTCAGTGCAGTGGGCAGCTGGGAGGAGGTGCTCTTGGTCTCCATGGACTTTACAGTGTCCCAAAACTTTTTGGAGTTAGAGCTACAGGATGCAAAATTCTGTTTGAAAAAGCTAGCCTTTGCTTTCCTGGCTGACTGTGTGTATTGGTTCCTGACTTCCCTGAACAGTTGCATATCACGGGGACTATTCGATGCTATTGCAGTCCGCCACAGGATGTTTTTGTGCTGGTCAAGGGCAGTCAGGTCTGGAGTGAACCAAGGGCTATATCTGTTCTTAGTTCTACATTTTTTGAAAGGGGCATGCTTATTTCAGATGGTGAGGAAATTACTTTTAAAGATCGACCAGGCATCCTCGACTGACGGGATGAGGTCAATATCCTTCCAGGATACCTGGGCCAGGTCGATTAGAAAGGCCTGCTCGCAGAAGTGTTTTAGGGAGCGTTTGACAGTGATGAGGGGTGGTCGTTTGACCACGGACCCATAGCGGATGCAGGCAATGAGGCAGTGATAGCTAAGATCCTGATTGAAAACAGCAGAGGTGTATTTGGAGGGCAAGTTGGTCAGGATAATATCTACGAGGGTGCCCATGTTTACAGATATAGGGTTGTTCCTGGTGGTTTCCTTAATCATTTGTATGAGATTGAGGGCATCTATCTTAGAATGTAAGACTGCTGGGGTGTTAAGCATATCCCAGTTTAGGTCACCTAACAGAACGAACTCTAAAGATAGATGGGGGGGCAATCAATTCACATATGGTGTCCAGGGCACAGCTGGGAGCTGAGGGGGGTCTATAACAGTGAGAGACTTGTTTCTGGAGAGATTCGTTTTTAAAATTAGAAGCTCGAACTGTGTGGGCATAGACCTGGAAAGTATGACAGAACTTTGCAAGCTATCTCTGCAGTAGATTGCAACTCCTCCCCCTTTGGCAGTTCTATCTTGAGTATGAGGGTTTAGCGGTCATGATATGAAAGGTTTTTTCACCTGGTCACAGACAGCTGATGTGTTGTGCACTAAAGTCCACAATCGAAGGGAAAAGGTGAGAGGAGGAGAGCGCGTACATAGTTGCGAGAAGGAATTACATGTGACTCGTTTCAGGATACTAGCCTTATGTCACACGTCACTACTTCACAGGAGAGGCATTTATTAAAATGCATTTTTTGGGTAGAATTGCCTTCTAAAACATGTGAACTTTCATGTGCCTTAATAGCAAATTTGTATCTGTAAATACGAATAAAATTGTTAAATTACGAGCCTTGTTGGTTTAGCAACGGAAAAAGGGAGGAACCTTCCCGCTAGCCATGATTGGCTGTTATATTGGATGGGCTGGACATGCCAAGAGTTAAGTTCAGATTGGTGTGCCATGCAGGATGCTTCTGTCTATAACATGAGCTGCTCAGTATGTTTAGGTAATCCTCTTTACCACAGCTTTTTTGAAAGATATCATGAAGTCCTGCAAAAGCGTTGCTAGGGCTCTCCACTTTCTGGAGGACGATCATGACATGCTGACTCTCTCTGACTGAAAATGAATCAGACGATGAGGAAATCCCTGATTTAGGTCAAAACATTTTCATTGAACCAGACATTGTAGGGTCTTCTGATGACAGTGGTGAGGAAGAAACAGCGATCAACAGTGTTGTTGTTATGGAGGAAGTTGACCAAGTTTTGAAATCAGTGGAATACCAGGTGGAAGCAGAATATGATAGCTAAGGAGACGGAGAAAATTCTGGCGTTTGATTGCAAATATGCGGAGGGAGTCGAAGAGAGAACACAGAAGGCTGTTGTATAAAACACCTGTCTCCGGATTACATTTTCAAACTTAGGGCAACCATGCCATCTGTGACAGTGAGGGAGAAGCGTTAATCCATGCATATGTGTAAAAGTCTAGCTGGCTACATTTACAGATAATATACGGTTCTAATTTAGTCAGAAAGTAGCTTTCATTGCAAGTTAAAGCATACTGTTTGCTAGCTAGCTAACGTTACCTGGTTAGCTTGCTAGCTAACATTACGTGTATGATCTGTGAGGTAATATTATTTGTATCTCAGAAATCTATTTGCATTGCTAGTTATAGCCTAACATTAGCTAGTTAGCTAACATTGAACCTATTTGGTTAGCTTTAGCTACCTGCTAGCTATGATATTCAGTATAGATTGGGGTTATTTCAGCGTTGAAAACAACTGGGAACTCTGAACTGGGTACCCGGAAATCTCTGACATCCTAGTGCTTTCAAGGAACTCTGAAAAAAACGAGCTCCAACTGAAAAAAAAAATATTTTGAAAGGTCATCCAATTCGGAATTCCAACTCAGGAACTCAGGCCTCTTTCTAGAGCTCCTACTTTCCGACCTGAAGATCACTGACGTCATGATTTTACCTCATATTTTTCCCAAGTCCCTGGTTGTCTTGAAAGCATCATTAGGTTCATTGTTTAGCTAGCTAACTACTAGTCTAACCAAAAGACTCCACTTCGCCAGATGATTACATGACCCATCAAGTTAGCCAGGTGTGTCTGGGTGTGATTACGGCCATCTATTGTATTTTATGGACATGTGTACATGTCTAGACAATATTTACTCATCCACTTTGCTAGATGTGACTTATCTCACCTCATTTGCTCACATTGTATATAGACTTATTTTTATACTGTATTATTGACTGTGTGTCTGTTTTACTCCATGTGTAACTCTGTGTTGCTGTATGTGTCGAAATGCTTTGCTTTATCTTGGCCAGGTCGCAGTTGTAAATGAGAACTTGTTCTCAACTGGCCTACCTGGTTAAATAAAGGTGAAATAAAAAAAGAGTTGTTTCAAGTTGGTTGGATGGCCTTTGGGTGGTGGACCATTCTTGATACGCACGAGAAACTGTTGAGCATGAATAACCCAGTAGCATTGCACTTCTTGACACAAACTGGTGCACCTGGCTCCTACTACCATTCAAAGGTACTTACAAAAGATTAAGGTACTTAATTTTTTGTCATGCCCATTCCCCCTCTGATGGCACACATAAACAACCCTGTCTCAATTGTCTCAAGGCTCCTTCTTTAACCTGTCTCCTCCCCTTCATCTAAACTGATTAAAGTGGATTTAACAGGTGACATATATAAGGGATCATAGCTTTCACTTGGATTCACCTGGTCAGTATTCGTCATGGAAAGAGCAGGTGTTCAAAATGTGGAAAAAGTCAAGGGGTCTGAATACTTTCTGCACTGTATATATAAATATATATCATTAGGCTGCACGTATTTTTAGATATAGGCCTATTGTAAATGTGTATTAAGTTAGCGTCACAATCTTCATTGCAAAAATAAATACAAATACATTCATCTTTAAGATACATATTCATTTGCCCACTGATCAGCACAGCAATTGATAAAACAGGACTATGAGCTTATGTCAATATTGCACAGGTAAGTTAATGGTTACAGAAATCAGAAATGGAGACAATGTCACGTTCCTGACCTGTTTTCCTTTGTTATGTATTTGTTTTAGTTGGTCAGGGTGTGAGTTGGGTGGGTTGGTCTAGGTTTCTATTTCTATGTGGGGTTTTTGTGTTCGGCCTGGTATGATTCTCAATCAGAGACAGGTGTGTATCGTTTGTCTCTGATTGGGAGTCATACTAAGGCAGCCAGGGTTTCACTGGTGTTTTGTGGGTGTTTGTTTCCTGTGTTAGCGTTTGGGCCACACAGGACTGTTGCAGGTTAGTCACGTTTGTTGTTTTGTTAATTTGTAGTGTTTGTTGGTTTGCCATTAAAATCATGAATACCTCCTACTCCGCATCTTGGTCCGATCCATGCTCCTCCTCGTCTGAGGAGGAGAACGACATTGACAACCTTTACAGAAACACCCACCAAACCAGGACCAAGCGGATTGGAGAAGGACGGCAAGAACAAAAGCAATGGAGAGAAGAGGAATGGACATGGGAGCAAATATTCAACGGAGAAGGACCCTGGGCTAAGGTGGGAGAGAATCGCCGCTCTCGGGAGGAGAAGGAGGCAGCCACAGCCCAGGAGCGCTGGTATGAGGAGGCAGCACGTAAGAGAGGCTGGAAGCCCGAGAGGCTCACCCAAAAATTTCTTGGGGGGAGGCTAAAGGGGAGTGTGGCGAAGCCGGGTTGGTTACCTGAGCCAACTCCCCGGGCTTACCGTGGAGTGAGAGGGCGTCGTACTGGTCAGACACCGTGTTATGCGGTAAAGCGCACGGTGTCCCCAGTACGCGTGCTTAGCCCAGTGCGGGCTATTCCACCTTGCCGCACTGGGAGGGCTAGGTTGGGCATCGAGCCGGATGTCATGAAGCCGACCCAACGTATCTGGCCTCCAGTACGTCTACTCGGGCCGGCGTACATGACACCAGTCTTACAGGTGGTGTCCCCGGTTCGCCTGCATAGCCCAGTGCGGGCTATTCCACCTCGCCGCACTGGCAGGGCTACGGGGACCATTCAACCTGGTAGGGTTGGGGAGGCTCGGTGCTCAAGAGCACGTGTCCTCCTTCACGGTCCGGTATATCCGGCGCCACCTTCCCACCCCAGCTCAGTACCACCAGTGCCTACTCCACGCACCAGGCTTCCAGTGCGTTTCCAGAGCCCTGTTCCTCCTCCACGCACTCTCCCTGTGGTGCATGTCTCCAGCCCAGTGCCTCCAGTTCCGGCACCACGCACCAGGCCTACTGTGCGCCTCAGCAGGTCAGAGTCGGCCGTCTGCCCAACGCCGCCTGCGCTGCTTGCCTGCTCAGCGCTGCCCGAACTGTCTGCCTTCCCAGCGCTGTCTGAACTGTCTGCCTGCCCAACGCTGCCCGTCTGTCCCGAGCCTTCAGAGCCGTCCAGCCAGGACCTGCCAGAGTCCCCCAGCCAGGACCTGCCAGAGTCCCCCAGCCAGGACCTGCCAGAGTCCCCCAGCCAGGACCTGCCAGAGTCCCCCAGCCAGGACCTGCCAGAGTCCCCCAGCCAGGACCTGCCAGAGTCCCCCAGCCAGGACCTGCCAGAGTCCCCCAGCCAGGACCTGCCAGAGTCCCCCAGCCAGGACCTGCCAGAGTCCCCCAGCCAGGACCTGCCAGAGTCCCCCAGCCAGGACCTGCCAGAGTCCCCCAGCCAGGACCTGCCAGAGTCCCCCAGCCAGGACCTGCCGTCCCTCAGCCCGGAGCTGCTGGCCCTTATCCCAGTGCTGCCCCTTCATTTAGGTGGGTTTAGTTGGAGGGTGGTCATTGGGAGGGGGATACGGAAGCGGGGAGTGACTATGGTGGGGTGGGGACCTCGCCCAGCGCCAGAGCCGCCACCGTGGACAGACGCCCACCCAGACCCTCCCCTAGACTTTGTGCTGGTGCGCCCGGAGTTCGCACCTTAAGGGGGGGGTTCTGTCACGTTCCTGACCTGTTTTCCTTTGTTATGTATTTGTTTTAGTTGGTCAGGGCGTGAGTTGGGTGGGTTGGTCTAGGTTTCTATTTCTATGTGGGGTTTTTGTGTTTGGCCTGGTATGATTCTCAATCAGAGACAGGTGTGTATCGTTTGTCTCTGATTGGGAGTCATACTAAGGCAGCCAGGGTTTCACTGGTGTTTTGTGGGTGTTTGTTTCCTGTGTTAGCGTTTGGGCCACACAGGACTGTTGCAGGTTAGTCACGTTTGTTGTTTTGTTAATTTGTAGTGTTTGTTGGTTTGCCATTAAAATCATGAATACCTCCTACTCCGCATCTTGGTCCGATCCATGCTCCTCCTCGTCTGAGGAGGAGAACGACATTGACAACCTTTACAGACAAGGCTCTATAGACCTCTAAATATGAGTTACTGTGTCCAAGACACCACCAATTGTTGTTATGTTGGGCACTTACTGACCCCCAAAATGGTTTATTAAATTTTTTTTTTTTCTCAATGATATGTATTGCTAAAATAAAGGATTATGTAAATACAGGCAGCCGCCACATTACTACAAAACAAAACAGCTCACTCAATCAAGCATGATGGTCTTGTAAGTATAAAAGCAAAGCTTTATTTCATATAATTTTTACAAATCTTGAAAAGGTAATGGAATGATTAGTGTGGTGTGTGAAGAATCCAATACTCTTATATGCGGTACAAATCACATTATTGTGGGAGCACCTCCTCTAAGAGTATGAATCAGCTGGATGAGAAGGTTTGAATCCTAAGCAACTTGCATACACATTGTTTGAAGTACAATAGACCAACATACAGTAAGTACTGTAGTAGGTCAAAGCTGCGTGCTGGAAAACCTTGGTAGACCATGGGTGGAGTAGGCATTGTGGTCCTCATGTGCATTTCCTTCAGACCAATGCTGACTTTGCACTTAAAGTGTTGTTTTTTTTGTTTTTAATATTGTACGCTATGGAATGTTTATAATATCTTAGAATGTGTTGTATTGTCCCTCTGAGTTCTACATGGAACAGGTCAAAGTTCCATTTACATTTGGTCAGTTCCATGATGTCATTCATTCTATTCTACAAACACATTCAATTTACACTCCTCATCAGCTGCATCAAAGTGGTACTGAAGGTTCCAGTGTTCTAGACTAGAATGTTCCCTACTGGCATCTCAACATTACTGCAGAGTACAATGTCCTCATTCATTTGGACAGTAATATAATGCCACTATGATATTCCCAAATGGCACCCTATGTGCCCTGGTCAATAGTAGTACACTATTAAGGGAACAGAGTGCCATTTGCGACACAGGCAAGGTTGGTCATTGTGTACAGTACCGGTACCTAATAATAATGTCCTCAATAATGTTGGGCTAATAACAACATAACAAACTAATGAAACAAAACACTGGCTTGAAAAATGCACATTTACCAAGCACACAAACATTGATGTCTGTACTGCAGAACATGCCACTATCCTATTCTGTCACGCGGTTGGCCATTGTGAACAACAGATGGTGCTGCAGTGGATGGCAGCCGACCTACTTTGCTATTTCGTGTATTTTTTTATGCTGATCTTAACTTTTTTTGTACATTATGTCTCTGAAATAATTTCCTTTGACCGAAAAGAGCTTCCAGATATCAGAACAGTGATCAGAAACCTTCTTGAAGTAGGGACTCGAAAGAGGAAGTGGCGGCGATTGAGAGGCAAGTGAGCTGGCATCCTGACAAGATTACGTTGGCGATCAAATAGACCGCCATTGCCCTCTGTTCTATTGGTGAACGTGAAGTCACTGGAGAACAAGCTGGGTGAGCTCCGTTTGAGACTATCCTATCAACGGGACTGTAATATCATATGTCTTGGCTGAAGAAGGACATGGATATACTTCTCACTTTGTCTGCACAAAATGTGTTGCTTTCTAGAACCTAAAATGGTAATTTGGCTGTCCCCAAAGGAGAACCATATGAAGAACCCTTTTTGGTTCCAGGTAGAACTATTTTGGTTCCAGGAAGAACCTTATTGAATTCCAAGTAGAGCCTTTTTGTGTTCTGTTCCATGTAGAACCCTTTCCACAGAGGGTTATACATTTAATTAACCGAAAGGGGTTCTACTTGGAACCAAAAAGACTGCTCTTACCCTTTGGAATCCTTTTCTCTAAGAGGGCATGCATCTTCAAGAATGGAAGACAGACTCTGGCAAGTCGAAGGCAGGAGGCGTGTGTCTCTTTTTGCTCGCCTGAGTTAGTGTACCTTGTGATAAGCTGCAGTCCACACTGTTTACCAAGAGAGTTTTCATCTACGCTAAACAAAAATATAAACGCAACATGCAACATTTTCAAAGATTTTACTGACTTAGTTAATTTAAGGAAATCATTCAAATTAAAAAAAATCATTAGGCCCTAATCTATGGATTTCACATGACTGGGAATACAGATATGCATCTGTTGGCCACCGATATCTTTTTAAAAAAAGTAGGGGCGTGGATCAGAAAACTAGTCAGTATCTGGTGTGACCACCATTTGTCAAATGCAGCGTGACCCATCTCCTTCACATAGAGTTGATGAGGCTGTTAATTGTGGCCTCCTAAACACAACCCACCATCACTGTGTCTCATGTTAATACTACTCCTAAACATAACCCACCATCACTGTGTCTCATGTTAATACTACTCCTAAACACAACCCACCATCACTGTGTCTCATGTTAATACTACTCCTAAACATAACCCACCATCACTGTGTCTCATGTTAATACTACTCCTAAACACAACCCACCATCACTGTGTCTCATGTTAATACTACTCCTAAACATAACCCACCATCACTGTGTCTCATGTTAATACTACTCCTAAACACAACCCACCATCACTGTGTCTCATGTTAATACTACCCCCAAACACAACCCACCATCACTGTGTCTCATGTTAATACTACTCCTAAACATAACCACCATCACTGTGACTCATGTTAATACTACTCCTAAACACAACCCACCATCACTGTGTCTCATGTTAATACTACTCCTAAACACAACCCACCATCACTGTGTCTCATGTTAATACTACTCCTAAACATAACCACCATCACTGTGACTCATGTTAATACTACTCCTAAACACAACCCACCATCACTGTGTCTCATGTTAATACTACTCCTAAACTCACCCACCATCACTGTGTCTCATGTTAATATTACTCCTAAACACAACCCACCATCACTGTGTCTCATGTTAATACTTGTAACGTCGTTCCTCCTCCTCTTCATCCGAAGAGGAGGAGTAGTGATCGAACCAAGGTGCAGCGTGTTGGAATGACATGTCGCGTTTATTATAAACAAGAACAAAACGAACTAACATAAAGTGATACAAAAATAACAAAACGAAAGTAGACAGACTTAGCACGACGAACTTACAATACACACGCAGAACGAAAGAACAAGTACTTACTACAAAACAGACGAACGAACGACACAGTCCCGTATGGTGCAAAACAAACACAGACACAGGAGACAACCACCCACAACGAACACTGTGAAAACACCTACCTAAATATGACTCTTAATTAGAGGAACGCCAAACACCTGCCTCTAATTAAGAGCCATACCAGGCAACCCTAAACCAACATAGAAACAGACAACATAGAATGCCCACCCAAACTCACGTCCTGACCAACTAACACATACAAAACAACAGAAAACAGGTCAGGAACGTGACAATACTACTCCTAAACACAACCCACCATGACTGTGTCTCATGTTAAAACTACTCCTAAACACAACCACCATCACTGTGTCTCATGTTAATACTACTCCTAAACACAACCCACCATCACTGTGTCTCATGTTAATACTACTCCTAAATACAACCCACCATCACTGTGTCTCATGTTAATACTACTCCAAAACACAACCCACCATCACTGTGTCTCATGTTAATACTACTCCAAAACACAACCCACCATCACTGTGTCTCATGTTAATACTACTCCAAAACACAACCCACCATCACTGTGTCTTATGTTAGTACTACTCCTAAACACTACCCACCATCACTGTGTCTCATGTTCATACTACTCTTAAAGCTCTTACGAAGCATACACCCAATCTTACTGTCACTTTAGGCCATTTAAAAAAAAGTCAGATAACAATCTATTACTCTCAGAGCCCTTAAAATAGCATACAAAAGTATTGTATGTGAAACAACATGTACAACACTGTATCAGATTAATATGCAAAAATACATCCACAAAATGTACTGTACAGAAAAACAAAACAACATACATTACAATAGCATCACCATGCACATAACAGGATATAGGTGTTCATGGTTACAAACAAATTGTAAAATATAAATATTTAAAGATATTGTGAAGCATACTTACAGAGTGAAGAGGAGATGTGTTGTAAGTTAACTTACTATCAGTCTATATAAATAGACACTGAGTGTGAGGTTGGAGGTCTGAGGTCTGTGGTTGGCCAACTTTGAAGCAGTCAGGGACAATAGAGTTGAATAGTTGGCACAATTGCTTCAAAGTCATTGAAAACAGCATTTTAGCTAATTTACCAACTGTCATTTAACTTATGGAAGTTGAAAAAGACATGAACTACTTTAAAATGGAGATAGCCCTCAATGTTCCTGCTCATTCTGTCACAGAAGCCATCATGACAAAGGTGCAAAAATGTACTCTCTACCCAACTCTATGTCAGGGACCAAGACGCTTATGCAGAGAGCTTCCTTTCGCAGTCACACAGACAGTGTTTGAGAGCATCAAAACTGTGATGTATCATGGGTAAATTGTGACTGACTGACTGATCTATAAATAATATTGAGTAGTTATTCATCAAGCAAGGTGATTTGTAGATCTCGACTCGCCTATGTAGTCGGTTACAATGTCGAACACTCCTATATTTGCATAACATTACAGCATTTGTAGCAAAAATCCCATTCAAGTCATGGGACCGATATTAGTATTTCACATATTAACAATAGCACATCATGTTCAAATCCTCTATAAGTGACTTTGTTGAGCTTCAATGATGTGCGAAAAATGCTAATATTAGTCGCATGGCTTGAATGGGATTTGTGCCACAAATGCTAAAACATTAGCAAGTGGAAACAGTGCCAAGGGAAACTAAACCAAAGCATGGATTGCTGTCAAACCATGTTCATAGACTGCTTACAGTCTAAGCTAAGCTAATTTTCTGGAAAACATTCTAGATATCATAGCACTATGTTAGTTGTCTTCAGGCAAGATGCTGTGATGATACTCTTCAATCCAGTTTCTGTGGTGGTTCTATTCAGTCCAGGTTCAGTTTGGGTTTTCTCCCCTGGTTGGTCTGATAAAAAGAATGCTGAGCATCTCTCTGAAGAGATGTGAACGTGTCACTGTGCGAGTCCCTCACACTCAGAGAGAGACAGCGACACAGGAAACACAGTATGAGCACTTTACACACTGCTCTACAACATTCTCTCTCACTTCTACTTTCTGTGTCCATCTCTCCCCTCCTCTTCCTGTCTCTGTCTCTGTCTCTGTCTCTCTCTCTATCTCTCTCACCTCCTTACTCTCTCTCTCCTCCTCTTCTGCCTTACTCTCTCTCTCTCCTCCTCCTTATTATCTCTGTCCTCTCTCTCCTCCTCCTTACTCTCTCTCTCTCCTCCTCCTCTTCCTCCTTAATCTTTCCCTCTCCTCCTTAATCTCTCTCTCTCCTCCTTACTCTCTCTCTTTCTCTCTCTCTCTCTCCTCCTCCTTACTCTCTCTCTCTCTCCCTCTCACACACTCTCTCACACACACATATAAATACTATATACAAAATAAACACATACATTAATTCATTAAAACATACGTATTGCCAGTGTATCATAGTCAGGGCCCTTGGTTCTCATTTTCAGAGTCACTGATAGGGTCAGGATGGACAATATGGAGATAGAAAGAGAGAGAGAGAGCTGTGCCAAGGTGACAGTGAACATTGTAGAAAAGAGACTATTGTGGCACAGTAAATTAAAGTCACCAGGTGTGGGGGTGGAATTTTAACTGATATAATCACCTGTGTGTCTGCTGTGGCATCACTTCCTCCTGTGGATCTCCTGCTAAGAGTGAGTTTTGCTCTCTAGTGACCTCTAGTGGAAGTTGATACATATCACATGTAAACCTGGCTAGGGAACACTGACCTCTTCAGCGTGCAGTAGATGGTGACTAGGAGAGCTCCAACAGTCAGGAAAGCCTCACCCCCACCACAGGAACCTAGAGAAACACTGGAGTCTGGAGAGCTGGACACAGGCCAGTCTGTGTTGAATACGGAGATGGAGAGATGACAGGGGAACCAGGAAAGAAGAAAATGAAACAATATTTATTTAAATAGAGGCCTACTAATTGTATCTTATGGTATGACAAGTGTGTAACATTGTTCATGATTATTCATGGTTGTTGACCTGTGTGATTATCAATGAATATATTACAATTTGGTGTACTTACACTGAACATCCACAAACACAGAAGAAGAGATGAGACGTCCATATATACTCTCAGCCTCACAGTAATATTCACCACTCTCCTCAAAGATGATGTTAGTGATGCTGTAACTCTGTCCTGATGCTTTGGGTGAGGTTACATTCTTCTTGTACCAGGTGTATTTGTCCGCAGGTGGGTTGGCATCACTGCAGGTTAGAGGAAATGAACTGCCCTCCACTATTTTAACAGAGGGACTGACTGACACTGTGGTCTTTGGTTTATCTGATGTAAAAGACAACCATTTTGTTAAAGTAAAATTAATAATGATTATTTTGCATGAATGCATGATACTTGCTAAGTAGAAAACTGTGTTATTGTGTTGTACTCACACACTGCAGGAGAGCTGAGGTCCTCATGGCCTTTTACAGCACAGGAGTAGCTGTCTACAGCATTAGGGAGGACTGAATAGGGGGAAGTATTCTCAGTTACTATCTGTCCGTTCTTGTACCAGATGTAGGTGGGGTTACCAGTCAGAATACAGGTGGTGCTACAGGTCAGTGTCTTTGACGTTGCCCACCGTGTTGGAGTCAACTTCACCTGAAAACCTGAATTAAAGGGGAGTAAAAACAGAGTACATCATTTAGAATTAATGATTCATTTCATGACTCTTCAACACTATATAATGTGCTGTGCAGTGTTACCTGTGACAGAGTACAGAGTATGTAATGATCAACATTGATAGGTAAAGCAAAACCCTTCTCCTTCACCTTAAGGGATTGATACTTCCTAAGTAGAACCCTAGTTTCATTCATACTCACAAACTACAGCAGAGTGGAGACCCTCATGACCTTCAACAGAACAGGAGTAACAGCTATTGTGTCAACTCAAAACTTGCATTAGATACGTCACATAATTGTCCATGTAAATACATGGAGTCCATTTATTAATTACTACATTTAGCTAACATTAGATAGTTCATCCGGAGATTCTTACCTTTGCCTCGATTAGGCAGTCTCATCCAGATCAGAGTATGTGAGTGGAAAATTTGCACCATTCATTAAAATCACAATATAACCAACACCCATCTATTTTTTTGTGACTACCTGGAACCATCATTTGGTTTTGAAAAAGTATTTTAATAAGCAACATGAAAAGGTGACTGTAAGAAGCGCTCATCATTTCAAACAGGCTACATGTGGTATTAAACAGCATATAAACTCTCTAAATAGGCAAGACAGGTAGCCTAAGAAGGAACAAAATGAATTATTTAAGGTATATTATTTCAATTATTTAAAGGCTACATCCTACAAAGAAATAAATGGTGAATTGTTTAAATCAAACAATAATCTCACTGCCTGGTCTGATCTTGTTAACTGTGAGATGATTTATTATCAATCATCGAACATTCCAGAATGTTCCATCTCTCAGTGTTCTGGAATGAAATGCACTTGCTGATGGAACTACCTTTAAAAAAATATATATATATTTAATTCAAAAAACAGATCAACAATTTACATTCTTACATCAAAACATTCCATCAAAACAGAACACAGGTATTAATGAGAAAATACTGGAACAAACCAAAAATATTTACAAAAATAAACAATTCTAGTGCAATTGTCACGTTCCTGACCTTATTTCCTTTGTTTTGTCTTTATTCAGTTGGTCAGGACGTGAGCTGGGTGGGTATAGTCTATGTTCTATGTTTCTATGTTAGGTTTGTCTGATTGGCCTGATATGCTTCTCAATCAGAGGCAGGTGTTTTGCATTGTCTCTGATTGGGAACCATATTAAGGTAGCCGGTTTTCACTGTTGGTTTGTGGGTGATTGTTCCTGTTCTTGCGTTCATCTGTTTTTGTGTTCTCTAGTTCAGGACTGTAGCTTCGTTGGGTTTTCATCTGTTTTTGTGTTCTCTAGTTCGGGACTGTAGATTCGTTGGGTTTTCGGCTGTTTATTGTTTTGTTCATTATAGAAAAAGTATTCTAATAAATATGGATACATACCACGCTGCGCTTTGGTCCTCCTCTCCTTCTATCGACGAAAGCCATTACAGCAATTGTAATCACTCTGAAAAATTATTCTTGTAATGATTTAGGAAATTGTTATTCTTGTTATTGTTCACTAGGGTTAATGTTTTAATAAAATAGTTCAATTCAATCAAAAAAAATGTCATTTTGGTCCATAATTTTGCAATTTTTGTTTGTGTATGTGTAACAGTATATTTTTAAACCGTCCCCTCGCCCCGACACGGGCGCGAACCAGGGACCCTCTGCACACATCGACAACTGACACCCACTCAGCGTCGTTACCCATCGCTCCACAAAAGCCGCGGCTCTTGCAGAGCAAGGGGAAACCCTACTTAAAGTCTCAGAGCAAGTGACGTAACTGATTGAAATGCTACTAGCGCGTACCCGCTAACTAGCTAGCCATTTCACATCCGTTACACTCACCCCCCTTTCAACCTCCTCCTTTTCCGCAGCAACCAGTGATCCGGGTCAACAGCATCAATGTAACAGTATAACTTTAAACCGTCCCCTCGCCCCGACACGGGCGCGAACCAGGGACCCTCTGCACACATCAACAACTGACACCCACGAAGCTTCGTTACCCATCGCTCCACAAAAGCCGCGGCTCTTGCAATCAAAAGAACTTGTAATTTTGGTACATAATTTTTGAATTTTTGTTTGTGTATGAGGTTTTTGGCAACAAGAAGCTGCTGGAACTACCTTCAACACTCCAAACATCCATATGATGTCATACTGTGTCTCCATGATGTGTTTTCAAATAACAATGAATAATATTTAATGTAACTCGTTGTTTGTCTAGGTGCTGGACATTGGCCCTTCTGAAAGTGTCTGTTTAGATTTTGTACTGATGATTACGATGAAGGTGAATAAACCATTGATGCTCTAGAAACCAATGTAAATGTATTATTTGTAGTTACTATATATACTGTAAAGTACAAGAGGTGAGATGTTGAAAGATTTCCATTTTCTCTCCACTGAAGACACTGTTATAACAAGGTGAAAACAGTGACAATTAAGTTTAACCTTATACGTTTATTTCATAAAATATCACACTTCACACATTATTATTTTTAAAGCAACAAGAAACGTTGCATCAAGCATAACTTTTTCCTGGACATTGAGGAAAATTTGTGTCATAACTTTGTCATAAAAATAATTTTAAAAATGCAAATGTATATTATGTGTATCATCTAACAATACCATATGAAGTATCACAATAAAATAGAACAGATAGAATAACTATTGTTGTTAGACTTCATATATAGTCTCTGTCACTCCCTGGTCTGTTTCACCTGGCCTTGTGCTTGTCTCCACCCCCCTCCAGGTGTCGCTCATCTTCCCCATTATCCCCTGGGTACTTATACCTGTGTTTTCTGTTTGTCTGTTGCCAGTTCGTCTTGTTTGTCAAGTCAACCAGCGTTTTGTCTCGCCTCCTGCTTTTTCCCAGTCTCTTTTTCTGCCCTTCTGGTTTTGACCCTTGCCTGTCCTGACTCTGAGCCCGCCTGACCTGAGCCTGCCTGCCGTCCTGTACCCTTGCCCCACTACTCTGGATTATCGACCTCTGCCTGTCTTGACCTGACGTTTGCCTGCCCCCGTTGCTGTAGTAAACATTGTTATGTCAACACAGTCTACATTTGGGTCTTACCTGAAACGCAATGGTCTCATACGTTTGATGATTCTTTCTGACAGATAACATATAACAAAATATAGTTATATAAAATATAACTGGACATCGAGGCTGCCTAATTCAGATATCTACAGTTTTGTCAAAAGTTATTGTAGTCAGATTCTGAGTTTACTGTAACTTAAAAAAATATTTAAAAAAAATACATATATACTTTTCTAAATATTTACAATGCCCCTTTCTTATTCATCATAGTTTAAAAGTTAAAACTGACCCTAGATCAGCACTCGTACTCTGAGTGTGAATAGAGTAGTCCTGTGTGACTCAGTTTGTACAGCATGGCTCGGGGGTTCGATTCCTGCTGGGACTTCCCATATGAAGGATTTATGCAAGCATGTTTGTAATGACTGAGTGAATGACTTTGGATGAAAGTGTCTGCTAGATGGTATATATTATTGTAAACCGGGTAGTATACGTGTTTACCTTTCTATTTATGTTGGTAACCAGTTGATAATAGCAACAGCTAAGGGCTGTATCCAGGCACTCCGCTTCACGTCACGTTGCCTAAGAGGAGTCATTAGCCGTGGTACAGTAAATTGGCCAATATACCTCTGGCCTTATTGCTTAATTACATATGTCTGTATACACTGAGTGTACAAAACATAGACTAACAAGGTGAATCCAGGTGAAAGCTATGATCCCTTATTGATGTCACTTGTAGATGAAGGAGAGGAAACAGGTTAAATAAGGATTTTATGCCTTGAGACAATTGAGACATGGATTGTGTATGTGTGCCATTAAGGGTGAATGGGCAAGACAACATATTTATTTGAACAGGGTATGGTAGTAGGTGCCAGGCGCACCAGTTTGAGTGTGTCAAGAACTGCAACACTGCTGGGTTTGATGAATCCTGGCTCCTGCTGTATCACGCTGATGGGAGGACTAGGGTATGGAGAGAACCACATGAGTACATGCAGCCATCATGCTGTGTGTCAACATTACAGGCTGGTGGTGGTGTGACGGTGTGGGGTGTGTTTTCATGGTACACATTGGGCCCCTTGATAAAAGTGGTGCAATGTTTGAATGCCACAGGATATCTGAACATCATCATTGCCAATCAGGTGCATTCCTTCATGGCACCAGTGTATCCATCTGCAAATAGATGTTTTCAGCAGGATAATGCCCCATGCCACAAGGCTAGGATTGTCCAGTGATAGTGAATTGACAGTGAATTCAGCTTACTGCAGTAGCCTGGCCAGTCACCAGATCTCAATTCAATTGGGCATCTGTAGGATGAGATTGAACGAGTTATTCGGAGTAAAGATCCACTACCAGCCAACTTGACGCAACTGTGGGAAGCACTGGAGTCAACATGGGCCAGCATCCCTTTTGACACCTTGTAGAGTCCATGTCCTGACAAATTGAGACTGTGCTGAGGGCAAAAGGGGGTCCAACTCAATATTGGGAAGGTGTTCCTAATGTTTTGTATTGTCAGTGTATATCACTTAGTTTGAATATACAAAGTACATTACCAAAAGAATGTGGCCACCTGCTCGTCAAACATCTCATTCCAAAATCATGGCTATTAATGTGGAGTTGGTCCCCCCTTTGCCGCTTTTACAGCCTCCACAATTCTGGGAAGGCTTTCACTAGATGTTGGAACATTGCTGCGGAGACTTGCTGCCATTCAGACACAAGAGCATTAGTGAGGTCGGACACTGATGTTGGGCGATTAGGCCTGTCTCGCAGTCGACGTTCGATCGGGTTGAGGTCAGGGCTCTGTGCAGGCCAGTCAAGTTCTTCCACAGCGATCTCGACAAACCATTTCTGTATGGACCTCACTTTGTGCACGGGGGCATTGTCATGCTGAAACAGGAAAGGGCCTTCCCCAAAATGTTGCCAAAAAGTTGGAAGCACAGAATTGTCTAGAATGTCATTGTAACGGCTGTCGCTCTCCTCATCCTCGGATGAGGTGAGGAGAGAAGGATCTTCAGACCAAAACGCAGCTTCAGGGAAATAAGCCATCTTTATTATAAATACGACGGCAACAAGAAACAAAACAAAACACTTTCAAAACTACAAAACAAGAAAACGACGTAGACGACAAAACCTGAACATGAACTTACTTAACTGAAACGTAAAACTCACGGACAGGAAACAGACTACATCGAAATGAAACAAACCGAAACCAGTCCCGTGTGGCGCAACGACATACACAAACACAGGAGACAACCACCCACCAAACAAACACTGTGAACAGCCTACCTAAATATGACTCTCAATTAGAGGAACGCCAAACACCTGCCTCCAATTGAGAGCCATACCAGGCAACCCTAAACCAACATAGAAACAGATAACATAGAATGCCCACCCAAACTCACGTCCTGACCAACTAACACACAAAACTAAACAGAAAACAGGTCAGGAACGTGACATAACCCCCCCCTCAAGATGCGTACTCCGAACGCATCACCAAAAAGTCCAGGGGAGGGTCTGGGTGGGCATCTGACCACGGTGGTGGCTTAGGCTCCGGGCGTGGTTCCCACCCCACCATAATCAATCCCCGCTTCCTTAGCCTCCCCACAATGACCACCCTCCAAATAACCCCACCTAAATTTAGGGGCAACACCAGAATCAAGGACAGCTCTGGGACAAGGTAGCTCAGGACATAGGGATAGCTCAGGACAGAGGGATAGCTTAGGAGAGAGAGGTAGCTCAGGATAAAGAGGTAGCTCAGGATAGAGGGGCAACTCCGGACTGAAGGGCAGCTCCGGACAGAGAGACAGCTCTGGACTGAGGGGCAGTTCTGAATTACTAGCCGCTTCTGGCTGAGGGACAGCTCATGGCTGACTGACGGCTCTGGACGCTCATGGCAGGCTGACGGCTCTGGACGCTCATGGCAGGCTGACGGCTCTGGACGCTCATGGCAGGCTGACGGCTCTGGACGCTCATGGCAGGCTGACGGCTCTGGACGCTCATGGCAGGCTGACGGCTCTGGACGCTCATGGCAGGCTGACGGCTCTGGACGCTCATGGCAGGCTGACGGCTCTGGACGCTCATGGCAGGCTGACGGCTCTGGACGCTCATGGCAGGCTGACGGCTCTGGCTGCTCATGGCAGGCTGACGGCTCTGGCTGCTCATGGCTCTCTGACGGCTCTGGCTGCTCATGGCTCTCTGACGGCTCTGGCTGCTCATGGCTCGCTGACGGCTCTGGCTGCTCATGGCTCGCTGACGGCTCTGGCAGATCCTGTCTGGCTGGCGGCTCTGGCAGATCCTGTCTGGCTGGCGGCTCTGGCAGATCCTGTCTGGCTGGCGGCTCTGGCAGATCCTGTCTGATTGGCGGCTCTGGCAGATCCTGTCTGGTTGGCGGCTCTGGCAGATCCTGTCTGGTTGGCGGCTCTGGCAGATCCTGTCTGACGGGCGGCTCTAGCGGCTCCTGTCTGGCGGACGGCTCTAGCGGCTCCTGTCTGGCGGACGGCTCTGTAGGCTCATGGCAGACGGGCGGCTTTGCAGGCTCATGGCAGACGGGCGGCTTTGCAGGCTCATTGCAGACGGATGGCTCAGACGGCGCTGGGGAGACGGATGGCTCAGATGGCGCTGGGTAGACGGATGGCTCAGATGGCGCTGGGTAGACGGATGGCTCAGATGGCGCTCGGGAGACGGATGGCTCAGATAGCGCTGGGGAGACGGATGGCTCTGGCCGGATAAGGCGCACTGTAGACCTGGTGCGTGGTGCCGGAACTGGAGGCACCGGGCTAAGGACACGCACCTTCATACTAGTGCGGGGAGCAGGGACAGGGCACACTGGACTCTCAAAGCCCACTCTATACCTGGTGCGTGGTACCGGCACTGGTGACACCGGGCTGAGGGCAAGCACATAAGGATTAGTAGGGGGAGAAGAAACAGTGTGTACAGGGCTCTGGAGACGCACAGGAGGCTTAGTGCGTGGTGCCGGAACTGGAGGCACCGAACTGGATACACGCACTATAGGGAGAGTGCGTGGAGGAGGAACAGGGCTCAGGAGACGCACTGGTAGCCTAGTGCGTAGTGTAGGCACTGTAGGTACTAGGCTGGGGCGGGGAGGTGGCGCCGGAAATACCGGACCGTGCAGGCGTACTGGCTCTCTTGAGCATTGAGCCTGCCCAACCTTACCTGGTTGAATGCTCCCGGTCGCCCGACCAGTGCGGGGAGGTGGAATAACCCGCACCGGGCTGTGTAGGCGAACCGGGGAAACCATGCGTAAGGCAGGTGCCATGTATGCCGGCCCGAGGAGACGCACTGGAGACCAGACGCGTTGAGCCGGCCTCATGACACCTGGCTCAATGCCCAATCTAGCCCTACCAGTGCGGGGAGGTGGAATAACCCGCACCGGGCTATGCACACGTACAGGAGACACCGTGCGCTCTACTGCGTAACACGGTGTCTGCCCGTACTCCCGCTCTCCACGGTTAGCCTGGGAAGTGGGCGCAGGTCTCCTACCTGCCCTTGGCCCACAACCCCTTAGCCCCCCCCCAAGAAATTTTTGGGAGTTACTCACGGGCTTTTCGGGCTTCCGTGCAAGACGCGTCCCCTCATAACTCCGGTTCTTCAACCCAGTAGCCTCTGCTCTCCTCAGTGCCTCCACCTGTTCCCATGGGAGGCGATCCCTTCCAGCCAGGATCTCCTCCCAAGTGTAGCAACCCTTTCCGTCCAATATATCGTCCCATGTCCATTGCTCCTTCTTTTCCTGTCCCTTACTCCGTTGACTCCGCTGCTTGGCTCTGGTATGGTGGGTGGTTCTGTAACGATCGTGTGGCGGATTAACGGACCAAAATGCAGCAGTTGGAAAATATGCCATCTTCTTTTATTTTAACACGAAGATGAACACGACACAAAAACACTTTAACAAACTACAAAACAAGAAAACGACGTAGACGACAAAACCTGAACATGAACTTACTTAACTGAAACGTAAAACTCACGGACAGGAAACAGACTACATCGAAATGAAACAAACCGAAACCAGTCCCGTGTGGCGCAACGACATACACAAACACAGGAGACAACCACCCACCAACAAACACTGTGAACAGCCTACCTAAATATGACTCTCAATTAGAGGAACGCCAAACACCTGCCTCCAATTGAGAGCCATACCAGGCAACCCTAAACCAACATAGAAACAGACAACATAGAATGCCCACCCAAACTCACGTCCTGACCAACTAACACACAAAACTAAACAGAAAACAGGTCAGGAACGTGACAGTCATTCTATGCTGCAGCGTAAAGATTTCCCTTCACTGGAACGAAGGGGCCTAGCCCGAACCATGAAAAACAGCCACAGACCATTATTCCTCCTCCACCATGTAGGCACTATGCATTGGGGCAGGAAGCACTCTCCTGGAATCCGCCAAACCCAGATTCGTCCATCGGACTGCTAGATGGTGAAGAATGATTCATCATTCCAGAGAATGTTTCCAATGCTCAAATCAAATCAAATTGTATTTGTCACATGCGCCGAATACAGTGAAATGCTTACTTACAAGCTCTTAACCAACAATGTAGTTTTAAGAAAATACCTAAAAAAAATACAAATAAAAAAGTAAGAGATAAGAAAAACAAATAATTAAAGAGCAGCAGGAAATAACAATAGCGGGGGCTATATACAGGGGGTAACGGTACAGAGTCAATGTTCAATGGTGTTTGTGCAACAGAGTCAATTTCTCCAATGAGTCCAATGGTGGCGAGCTTTACACCACTCCAGACGACGCTTGGCATTGCACATGGTGATCTTAGGCTTGTGTGCGGCTGCTCGGCCATGGAAACCCATTTCATTAAGATCCCGACGAACAGTTGTTGTGCTAATGTTGCTTCCAGAGGCAGTTTGGAACTTGGTAGGGAGTGTTGCAACCAAGGGCAGTCGATGTTTGCGCGCTGTGCACTACCACTGCCAATGTTTTGGCAGTAGAATGAATGGCTATGTGCTCGATTTTAGCTGAATGGCTCAATGGCTGTGTGCTCGATTTTATACACCTGTCAGCAACGGGTGTGGCTGAGATAGCTGAATCCACTAATTTGAAGGGGTGTCCACTTTTGTATATATAGTGTACAAGGTTTTTCTTAAACTTTTTGTGTTCGGGTCTTCTTGGTTCTGGGTTTGTTGCGTTCAGGTCTTCTTGGTTCTGAGTTTGTTGTGTTCAGGTCTTCTTGGTTCTGGGTTTGTTGTGTTCAGGTCTTGGTTCTGAGTTTGTTGTGTTCAGGTCTTCTTGGTTCTGGGTTTGTTGATTCTACTATAGATCTCAGAGCGGTCCTCCTCAGCAGCTTGTGCCTCCACGGGTCTGAAGAGAGAGAAACAGAAATTAAACAAATCCGCATCCCAACTAAGGTCAAAACGAGTGCACTAAATAGGGAACAGTGTGCCATTTGGAACGAATTAAGAGAAAACTTCCTAAAAAATCACTCCCTCATTATTGTCATAGTAATTGTCTTGAGATGTCCATTGTTGGGTTCATAGTTTAAGGATATAACATCAATAGTGGTCACTAGGGGTCAATTGTTTTGCTTATTGATGACATTTCCTACAATAAGCAGCAGCATATGAATGACCTTCATGCAGAATATGATCACTGGGGGGCAGCAGTGAGGTGGTTATATTTCACAGCAGCTTATTGCACATCCTCATCCTGTTTCTGTTGTTGAGGCATGAATAACCTTAATGCAGAATATGCATTATTGATGACATCATCATTGTCTACTCCTCCAATGAGCATATGGCCGTAACTACATATGAGGACACTGAGATTCGGACTTCTTAATTGTTTTCTAATTTAAAACTAATAATAATAGCCTAATACAAATAATGTACACAATAAAGAAAATTAATTATGGATCAACATCTAAATATTGCTCCCAGCGTTGGTCAAAGCTCAGAAGTCTTATATTCTTGATCTGACTAATCGCACCTGCCTCTTTGTGAACGAGTGGAATTATGAACAGTGGTTTGATTGTTATGTTCTCCTGCGTCCCCCTGATTTGCCTTTTCAGCAGCACATTCACCATTTTCTCAGAAGGATAATAATTCCCCTTCTCGCAGCACAGGCCGAGGGCAACGTGAAACGAACTACCCCAGGCCGCAGGTTGCTCTGCTAACAGTGTGTTTGCGAGATGCCGGACAAAAGGCAATTTTTAAAACCGCCCCGCCGTGTCTAAAGACATCCCCCAATCAAAAAATCACTCTCAGAGAATGAGTGCACAGCTGGTAAATAGTCTCTTATAGATACATACTGTAAGTCAGTCAGTCAGGTCGGGGGGATAGTTGCAGCAGAGACTTCTATTGCAGTAACATTGAAGGGTTCTGGTTAATATTACTTAGCCAGCTAGAAGGATGAAGTAAGATGCTAACGTTAAACAGAGCCTACCTCAGCAGGAGCAACAAATACACTACTAAGTCCTTTACAGAGAGTAGGCTACTGAGACAGACAGTTATGTGCGACTCAGTGGAGAGGCTGAGGCAGGCTGCAATGCAGGAAGAAGTAGAGGAGACAGAGAGAGAGGAAGCGAGCAGAGAGAGGTTATTACAGTGGTTCCCAAACTTGGAGTCGGGGACCCATATGGGGTCCCATGAGAAAATCTGTACTAATCTAATCAAACACTTTAGGAACATAAAAAATATATGTTTCAATATGAACATCTCCACAGGACCTATCTTCCCTATAGTCCTACATTAAAATACTATCAACACGCAAACAATATAGTTCTAAAAATGTCACGTTTTTTCTTCTTCTCTGATTAGTTTGTCAGTGTGAATCATTCCCATATTTCCTCCCTTCCAGGTGTATAACATTATAACTGTATAGCTAATAGGTTATGTGTTTGTAGATGGACTGAGTGAAATAACCCTCAGCAGCCAAGGTGATAATGCCCCCTCCCCCCCCACACACCAGCAGCAGCGTACTGGACATCCAGATTTGGTTGTAAACAAACAATCTCCTCCTTTAATGCTGTGTTCACAATGTTCTAGTATTGACTCTATGTTGTTGTAATGGCAGAATATGCTCACTGGGTGGCAGCACTGGGGAGGTTGAATTTCACAGCAGCGTATTGGAAGTCTTCGTCTTGTATCTGTGGTTGAAGCAGCTGGACGTTGGAGTACAGAGGCACTTCCTGGTATTTGGAGCGAGAAAAGTGGACTCTGGCGTAGTGAACATCATCCTGGTCTTCTGTGGCTGCTGTCTGTGCTGCAGTAGGGTTCATGGCCATGTTTGAGATGTTGTCATACACTGGACTAGAGT
>NC_092087.1:85711330-85736124 GCF_045679555.1 Salvelinus alpinus | reverse complement strand
CATTACTGTAGCATCACTGTAACATCACTGTAACATTACTGCCACTGGCAGACGTACCATACAACAACATTACTGTAACATTACTGCCACTGACAGACTTACCATACAAACACATTACTGTAACATTACTGTAACATTACTGCCACTGGCAGACTTACCATACAAACACATTACTGTAACATTACTGCCAGTTAGGATCACCACTTTATTTTAAGAATATGAAATGTCAGAATAATAGTAGAGAGAATCATTTATTTCATCTTTTATTTATTTCATTACATTCCCAGTGGGTCAGAAGTTTACATACACTCAATTAGTATTTGGTAGCATTGCCTTTAAATTGTTTAACTTGGGTCAAACGTTTTGGGTAGCCTTCCACAAGCTTCCCACAATAAGTTAGGTGAATTTTGCCCCATTCCTCCTGACAGAGCTGGTGTAACTGAGTCAGGTTTGTAGGCCTCCTTGCTCGCACAAACTTTTTCCCCCACAAATGTTCTATGGGATTGAGGTCAGGGCTTTGTGATGGCCACTCCAATACCTTGACTTTGTTATCCTTCAGCCATTTTGCCACAACTTTGGAAGTATGCTTGGGGTCATTGTCCATTTGGAAGACCCATTTGCAACCAAGCTTTAACTTCCTGACTGATGTCTTGAGATGTTGCTTCAATATATCCACATTATTTTCCAGCCTCATGATGCCATCTATTTTGTGAAGTGCACCAGTCCCTCCTGCAGCAAAGCACCCCCACAACATGATGCTGCCACCCCCGTGCTTCACGGGTTGGGATGGTGCTCTACGGCTTGCAAGCCTCCCCCTTTTTCCTCCAAACATAGTGATGGTCATTATGGCCAAACAGTTCTATATTTGTTTCGTCAGACCAGAGGATATTTCTCCAAAAAGCATGATCTTTGTCCCCATGTGCAGTTGCAAACGGTAGTCGGGCTTTTTTATGGCGGTTTTGGAGCACTGGCTTCTTCCTTGCTGAGCGGCCTTTCAGGTTATGTTGATATAGGACTCGTTTTACTGTGGATATAGATACTTTTGTACCTGTTTCCTCCAGCATCTTCACAAGGTCCTTTGCTGTTGTTCTGGGATTGATTTGCACTTTTCGCACCAAAGTACGTTCATCTCTAGGAGACAGAACGCGTTCTCTTCCTGAGCGGTATGACGGCTGCATGGTCCCATGGTGTTTATACTTGCGTACTATTGTTTGTATAGATGAACGTGGTACCTTCAGGCATTTGGAAATTGCTCCCAATAATGAACCAGACTTGTGGAGGTCTACAATTCTTTTTTCTGAGGTCTTGGCTGATTTCTTTTGATTTTCCCATGATGTCAAGCAGAAAGGCACTGAGTTTGAAGGTAGCTCTTGAAATGCATCCACAGGTACACCACTAATTGACTCAAATTATGTCAATTAGCCTATCAGAAGCTTCTAAAGCCATGACATCATTTTCTGGAAATTTCCAAAGCTGTTTAAAGGCACAGTCAACTTAATGTATGTAACTTCTGATCCACTGAAATTGTGATACAGTGAATTACAAGTGATTCTGTCTTTAAACAATTTTTGGCAAAATGACTTGTGTCATGCACAACGTGGATGTCCTAACCTTGCCAAAACATAGTTTGTTAACAAGAAATTTGTGGAGTGGTTGAAAAACAAGTTTTAATAATTCCAACCTAAGTGTATGTAAACTTCCGACTTCAACTGTGTATATATATATATATATATATATAGTACCAGTCAAACGTTTGGAAATACCTACTCATTCAAGGGTTTTTCTTTATTTTTACTATTTTCTACATTGTAGAAAAATAGTGAAGACATCAAAACTATGAAATAGCACATATGGAATCATTTAGTAACCAAAAAAGTGTTAAACAAATCTAAATATATTTTATATTTGAGATTCTTCAAAGTAGCCACCCTTTGCCTTGATGACAGCTTTGCACACTCTTGAGTAGGAGTGTCCAAACGTTTGACTGGTACTGTATATCTGATCGAGACCCCCCAGTGAGTTCTCCGGTGAGATAGTTTTAGCCACTTGTGAATTGAGGGGCCTCAGACTGGCCTCTGCCTGGGGCCTCCAAATCACTAAGTCCCCGGATTACTGGCCATGACCGTGCGTTTCTCCTAAACAGAGGAAGGTGCTGATTCAGCCTTACTCAGAAACACAGACAGTCTTATGCAATTGAACTGTGAAAGTGGGACACACACTGACCAGGGATAAACAGAAAATGGAGAGTTGGCCTCTCAGGATAAGGGCCTTAAACAGAGGGAGAGACTACAGCACTCTCACGCACGCACTCTCACGCACGCACGCACGCACGCACGCACGCACGCACGCACGCACGCACACACACACACACACACACACACACACACACACACACACACACACACACACACACACACACACACACACACACACACACACACACACACACACACACACACACACACAGGGGATAAGGGAAGGGGATGACAGCAGCCTAATGAACACTGGCCAGAGGACCAACCGATGACATCACATGATTAAATAGAGGGAAGGAGGGAGGGTAGAGGGAGGGAGTGAGTGAGGGTAGAGAGTGATGGAGGATAGAGAGTGAGGGAGGATAGAGAGAGGAGAGAAGAGCGAAATAGAGGTAGAAAGACAGATAGAGATAGAGGGCAGGGGGAGAGAGGGATGGAGGTTGGGGAGGAACAGAGGGTGTGCCAAGACAGATTGAGAGAGCAGAGTGGAAAAGGGGGAGAAAAGAGAGAGAGAGAGAAGGAGTTAATTAAAAAAGAGAGGAGTAACAGAGCGAGGGAAGGTGATTATTCAATCTAAATCTGTATGCGGCTTTCACGGATAAGTAAAATATTGACATTCTCCTTCTGAAAAGAGCAAACATTTTTGAGTTGATAAATAGTACCGTGCCTTTTCCTGTCATTCTGCAAAAATTGCTTGGTTCAGTGCATGAAATGTCCTCAAGAAAAGTCGTTTTTTTTAACCTAATATACTATGACTTTTTGTTTTTACCAGCTATTTTCATTCAGCCATAGAGAGTTGTCAATGACCAGACTTTTGCAAACATAGAAAGAGGAACCGTGTGGTGCTTTCCTGTGGATTTGGGGGCACAAAGTGTCGCAACACCGGTGCCACATTACAAAACCTCCCGCTCCAAAATACAGAAAACAGAAGATGTAAATATAGGAGAAGGAGAAGGGTGGAACAGGAGCGGTAAATGGAGAGAAGAGTTCCTCTTTCCAGTGCTGTTTGTTGTGTCCATGTGAGCTTCCCAAATATAACCCTATTCCCTATGTAGTGCACTTCTTTTGACCAGGGCCCATGACCTTTTAGGGCTCCTAGAGATGTGGTCAAAAGTAGTGAACTGCATAAGGGACAGTGGTCATTTGGGAAACTGGCCATGTGTCTTTTCTGTGACAGATGTGTGGAGGATGGCGTGATCAGCGAAGGAGGGAGGGAGGGAGGATGGTCTACTTCTCCTTTAGATTCTGCAAGCACAGCTCTGGAAGGTCACCATGACAACACACCCAACTGAGGAAGAAGGGGGAAGAAAGAGGGAGAGAGAGAGAGAGAGAGAGAGAGAGAGAGAGAGAGAAAGAGAGAGAGAGAGAGAGAGAGAGAGTTGAGAGAGAGAGAGAGTTGGGAGAGAGAGAGAGAGAGAGAGAGAGAGAGAGAGAGAGAGAGAGAGAGAGAGAGAGAGAGAGAGAGAGAGAGAGAGAGAGAGAGAGAGAGAGAGAGACAAGTGTTTCTTAGTCACTCTAATTTCAAGGTCTTGCTGACTTGAAGTCAGTCAGATTATTGTTCAACAGGGACAATACCTTGAGCTCAAATACACACGCATTGAGATGACTGAAGTCCAGTGAAGCCTAATAACAGGAAGTCTGTGCAGTGTTCTAAGAGAATGAGGTATTAGCTATTGTGTGTAGGACACTTCACTTTTGCTACCTAGCAAATGTTAGCTTTAAGGTCAAAGCTCACTGACTTTCCCCAAATTCCCAGGTTTTCCAGAAATCTCAGTTGGCAGTTTCCCAGATATCCAGGGTTTTTGGAAACCATGTGAATTTTGGGAAAGTTTGTGGAAGTTTGCAACCCTGGTTAGTGTTTTATCTTCACTTAGTGTGTCCCAAATGTCTAATTAGACATGTTCACTATTTAAACATTTAATATGAGGTAGTTTTAGAATAATACATTGTAAACACTTGAGTTTGGGACACCATAACTGAGTGAGTGGTTTCAGTGCTGTGGGATAGAGAGCTGGTAGTTTCAGTACATACCACAGGGTAAGGGTAGTGGGTAGTTTCAGTACATACTACAGGGTAAGGGTCGTGGGTAGTTTCAGTACATACTACAGGGTAAGGGTCGTGGGTAGTTTCAGTACATACTACAGGGTAAGGGTCGTGGGTAGTTTCAGTACATACTACAGGGTAAGCGTCGTGGGTAGTTTCAGTACATACTACAGGGTAAGGGTCGTGGGTAGTTTCAGTACATACTACAGGGTAAGGGTCGTGGGTAGATTCAGTACATACTATAGTGTAAGGGTAGTTTCAGTACATACTACAGGGTAAGGGTCGTGGGTAGTTACAGTACATACTACAGGGTAAGGGGAGTTGGTCAAGTGAGTGGTGAAGAGAGGGAAGATTGAATGATTCTCTTTGCATGAATGTGTGAATTACAGCTGTGTGTTTTCTGAGGGAGAGGTTAGACTGGGGACAAACACGGGCTGCTGTGTGCTTCCTGAAGGAGAGGTTAGACTGGGGACAAACATGGGCTGCTCGGTGCTTTCTGAGCGAGAGGTTAGACTGGGGACAAACACGGGCTGCTGTGTGTTTTCTGAGCGAGAGGTTAGACTGGGGACAAACACGGGCTGCTGTGTGCTTTCTGAGCGAGAGGTTAGACTGGGGACAAACATGGACAAACATGGTCTTCATCCCAAATGGCACCCTGTTCCTTACGTTCTCTGGTCAAACGTAGTACACTATATGGGGAATAGGGTGGCATTTGGGATACAGACATTGAGTAGACACCACAGAGACAGGGGAGGCAGAGAGACATCACCACACGCCCCTCTAACAGACAACACCGTTGTGGCAGGATGGGTCTCTCCTACGGTGAGAAGGGTGGGTCCTAGTTAGAGTTTCCTCACAATGAATGAGAAACAGTCAGCCAGGAAGATGCACAGACACACAGACTGATAATATAGTATTGACTTAGAATGAGAGAGAGAGGAGGGGAGGGGGGAGTGAGTGAGAGGGAGAAAGAGAGGGGGGGACGAAGAGGGAGAGACAGAGAGAAAGAGAGAGAGAGAGAGAGAGAGAGAGAGGAGAGAGAGAGGGAGAGAGAGAGGGAGAGAGAGAGGAGAGAGAGAGAGAGAGAGAGAGAGAGAGAGAGAGAGAGAGAGAGAGAGAGAGCGAGAGAGAGAGAGAGAGAGAGAGAGAGAGAGAGAGAGAGAGAGAGAGAGAGAGAGAGGAGGTGAGGGGGGAGTGAGAGGGAGAAAGAGAGGGGGGGACGAAGAGGGAGAGACAGAGAGACATAGACATAGACATAGACAGAGAGAGAGAGAGAGAGATACTGGGAGATAGATATATTTTGATTTGATTTATTAGCATCCCCATTAGCCGACGCCAATGGTGACAGCTAGTCTTACTGGGGTCTGACACATAACAAGAAATACATTACAGACAAAATACTTTACAATTTACATACATGTAGTAACATGAACATGTAGTGTGTGTGTGTACATCTATCAGTTACACATACATGTCAGTACATACACACAACAAGTAGGTCACATGGGGGAGAGGCAATGTGCCGTGAGGTGTTGCTTTATTTGTGTTTTGAAACCAGGTCTGCTGTTCACTTGCGCTATATAAGATGGAAGGGAGCTCCATGCAGGGGCCAGCTGCAGCTTAACTAGGTCTTTCTTTGCAGCATTTGACCACATGACTGTACAAGTATCAAGATTGGATAAAACTAGAGCCTGCAGGACTTGCTTTGTGGAGTGTGGTGTCTAGAAAAGCAGAGCATCTCTTTATTACGGACAGACCTCTCCCACATCTTTACAACCATTGAATCTATATGTTTTGACCATGACAGTTTACAATCTAAGGTAACACCAAGTAATTTGGTCTCCTCAATTTGTTTAACAGCCACACCAACAACGGCCACCCATTCCAAAACTGACTGCAACTCTTTGTGAAGGGTTTCAGGGACTAGCTGTGGTTGCTGATGCGTGTATGGTTGAATCATCAGCATATATCAGGGATCATTAACTAGATTCAGCCGGGGGACAATTTTTTATTGAGCGGCTGGTCGGGGAGCCGGAACATAATTAGAAATCAAAATAATTTGCTCAGAAAACTTGGTGGGCCAAATAAAACCACCCGCGGGCCACATTTGTATATCTTTTTATCAGCGACGTATCACCCGTGACAACCAGTAACCTTTTCAACTTCTGGCCCAGGTCTAACCCGACCCTGACATATTGGGCTTTTCTCATTTGGGCCAAAGTCCGTCCTCCGCGCTCTTTCCTCTCTCCTCTCTTCTCTTTCCTCTCTTCTCTTTCCTCTCTCCTCTCTTCTCTCTCCTCCCTCCTCTATCCAGTGGAGACTAGCGTGTAGCCTGTTTGACAGACAGATGGCGCCGTAGGGGAGGGCTGTCGTTTTATCAGCTCTCAACCAACCATGCTATTTTATTAGTTGTTTTCGGTTCCTCACTTGTTTTGTACATAATGTTGCTGCTACCGTCTCTTATGACCGAAAAGAGCTTCTGGACATCAGAATTGTGATTTCTCACCTTGAACTGGATGAAGAGTTCTTCTCCAATGAGTCGGGCGGGAGGGATGTACTACTACAGACACCCGACCAGGCCCAGATCCCCATGATTCGCTGGAGAAGGAAACAGAGATTTAGTGGAAAAAGATCTGGGTGCCTTGTGAGGATCAGGCGACAAGTGGCTAACCTGCTAGCTAATGTTCAATCGTTGGAAAATAAATGGGACGAGCTGAAAGCACATACATTCTACCAACAGGACATTAAAAACTGTAATATCTTATAATACCCTCACCCTCCATTTGGCAATTCTGAGCATAATTCTATCCTTCTGATTCCTGATAACAAGCAAAAATAAAAGCTGGAAGCACCAGGGACTCGGTCTATAAAAAAGTGGTCAGATGAAGCAGATGCTAAACTACACGACTGCTTTGCTTGCACAGACTGGAATATGTTCCGGGATTCTTCCAATGGCATTGAGGAGTACACCACATCAGTCACTGGCTTTATCAATAAGTGCATCGAGGACGTCGTCCCCTCAGTTACTGTACGTACATACCCCAACCAGAAGCCATGGATTACAGGCAACATTCACACTGACCTAAAGGGTAGAGCTACCGATTTCAAGAAGCAGGACTCAAACCCGAAGCTTATAAGAAATCCCGCTATGCCCTCCGACGACCCATCAAACAGGCAAAGCTTCAATACAGGACTAAGATCGAATCGTACTACACCGGCTCCGACGCTCATCGGATGTGGCAGGGCTTGCAAACTGTTACAGACGACAAAGGGAAGCACAGCCGAGAGCTGCCCAGTGACACAAGCCTCCCAGACGAGCTAAATAATTTCTATGCTCGCTTCGAGGCAAGTAACACTGAAACATGCATGAGAGCATCAGCTGTTCCAATGACTGTGTGATCACGCTCTCCTCAGCCGAAGTGAGTAAGACTTTCAAACAGGTCAACATTCACAAGGCTTCAGGGCCAGACGGATTACGAGGATGTGTACTCCGAGCATGCGCTGACCAACTCGCAAGTGTCTTCACTGACATTTTCAACCTCTCCCTGTCTGAGTCTGTAATACCAACATGTTTCAAGCAGACCACCATAGTCCCTGTGCCCAAGAACACTAAGGTAACCTGCCTAAATGACTACCGACCCGTAGCACTCACGTCTGTAGCCATGAAATGCTTTGAAAGGCTGGTCATGGCTCACATCAACACCATTATCCCAGAAACCATAGACTCACATACCGCACCAACAGATCCACAGATGATACAATCTCTATTGCACTCCACACAGCCCTTTCCCACCTGGACAAAAGGAACACCAATGTGTTAATGCTATTCATTGACTATAGCTCAGCGTTCAACACCATAGTGCCGTCAAAGCTCATCACTAAGCTAAGGACCCTGGGACTAAACAGACAGACAGACAGACAGAAAGGAAGGAAGAAGGCAGACAGGTAAAACAGGCAGACAAACAGGCAGACATGTAAAACAGACAGACAGACAGACAGACAGACAGACAGACAGACAGACAGACAGACAGACAGACAGACAGACAGACAGACAGACAGGCAGACAGACAGACAGACAGGTACACAGACATTTAGACAGGCAGACATTTAGACAGGTAGACAGAGAGACAGACAGGCAGACAGACAGACAGGCAGACAGGCAGACAGACAGACAGACAGACAGACAGACAGACAGACAGGCAGGCAGACAGACAGACAGGTAGACAGGCAGACAAGTAGACAGTCAGTCAAATAGGCAGGTCAACAGACAGACATGTAGTCAGACAGACAGGTAGACAGTCAGGCAGACAGACAGGCAGACAGGTAGACAGGCAGACAGATAGACAGACAGACAGACATGCAGACAGGTAGACAAATAGGCATACAGTTAGACAGAGAGACAGGCAGACAGACAGGTAGACAGACAGAAGGGTAGACAGACATACAGACAGACAGGCCGATAGGTAGACAGACAGACAGGCAGACACCCAGACACGCAGACAGACAGACAGAAATACAGGCAGACAGGCAGACAGGTAGATAGACAGACTGGCAGAAATGTCGATAGACAGACAGATAGACAGACTGACAGGTGTACAGACAGGCAGGCAGACATTCAGACAGGCAGACAGATATGCAGACAGACAGGCAGACAGGTAGACAGACAGACAGGCAGACTGGGAGACAGACAGACAGACAGACAGACAGACAGACAGACATCCAAGCAGGCAGACTGACAGGTAGACAGACAGACAGGCAGACTGGTAGCCAGACAGGCAGACAGGTAGACAGACAGACAGGTAGACATACAGGCTGGCATTCAGGCAGACAGGCAGACATGTAGACAGACAGACAGAAATACAGGCAGACAGGCAGACAGGTAGACAGACAGACTGGCAGAAATGTCGACAGACAGACATATAGACAGACAGACATATAGACAGACAGACAGACAGACAGACAGACAGACAGACAGACAGACAGACAGGCAGGCAGGCAGGCAGATAGGCAGTAGAGAAACAGTATAATGGCTCAGTAATTGTGTGTTGTGTTGTACAGGGGGAGCGAAACAGACTGAGACAGAGATTGATATACTAGACTGTAGTTGTGTGCAGGGACAGAGACAGACAGATATTTACTGTAGTAGGTGGTTGAGGGTTGGGTTTGTGTGTAGGGGAAGAGAGACAGACAGATATTTACTGTAGTAGGTGGTTGAGGGTTGGGTTTGTGTGCAGGGGAAGAGAGACAGCTAGACTAAGAGAGATTGATTGTGGGTGAGGCTGAAGATGACAGACGGAGAGAGAGAGAAAGAGATAAAGAGGGATAGAGAAAGACGGGTGACAGAGAGAGAACCAGAGCAAGAGAGAGCAGACAGCGCGAGAGATGGAGAGAGAGAGAGAGAGTGAGAGTGAGAGAGAGAGAGAGAGAGAGAGAGAGAGAGAGAGAGAGAGAGAGAGAGAGAGAGAGAGAGAGAGAGAGAGAGAGAGAGAGAGTAAGACCAAAATAATGGTGTTCCAAAAAAGGTCCAGTCGCCAGGACCACAAATTCCATCTAGACACCGTTGCCCTAGAGCACACAAAAACTATACATACCTCGGCCTAAACATCAGCACCACAGGTAGCTTCCACAGAGCTGTGAACGATCTGAGAGACAAGGCAAGAAGGGCATTCTATGCCATCAAAAGGAACATAAATTTCAACATACCAATTAGGATCTGGCTAAAAATACTTGAATCAGTCATAGAGCCCATTGCCCTTTATGGTTGTGAGGTCTGGGGTCCGCTCACCAACCAAGATTTCACAAAATGGGACAAACACCAAATTGAGACTCTGCATGCAGAATTCTGCAAAAATATCCTCCGTGTACAACGTAGAACACCAAATAATGCATGCAGAGCAGAATTAGGCCGATACCCACTAATTATCAAAATCCAGAAAAGAGCCGTTAAATTCTACAACCACCTAAAAGGAAGCGATTCCCAAACCTTCCATAACAAAGCCATCACCTACAGAGAGATGAACCTGGAGAAGAGTCCCCTAAGCAAGCTGGTCCTAGGGCTCTGTTCACAAACACAAACACACCCCACAGAGCCCCAGGACAACAGCACAATTAGACCCAACCAAATCATGAGAAAACAAAAAGATAATTACTTGACACATTGGAAAGAATTAACAAAAAAACAGAGCAAACTAGAATGCTATTTGGCCCTAAACAGAGAGTATACAGTGGCAGAATACCTAACCACTGTGACTGACCCAAACCTAAGGAAAGCTTTGACTATGTACAGACTCAGTGAGCATAGCCTTGCTATTGAGAAAGGCCGCCGTAGGCAGACATGGCTCTCAAGAGAAGACAGGCTATGTGCTCACTGCCCACAAAATGAGGTGGAAACTGAGCTGCACTTCCTAACCTCCTGCCCAATGTATGACCATATTAGAGAGACATATTTCCCTCAGATTACACAGATCCACAAAGAATTCGAAAACAAATCCAATTTTGATAAACTCCCATATCTACTGGGTGAAATTCCACAGTGTGCCATCACAGCAGCAAGATTTGTGACCTGTTGCCACAAGAAAAGGGCAACCAGTGAAGAACAAACACCATTGTAAATACAACCCATATTTATGTTTATTTATTTTAACTTGTGTGCTTTAACCATTTGTACATTGTTACAACACTGCATATATATAATATGACATTTGTAATGTCTTTATTGTTTTGAAACTTCTGTATGTGTAATGTTTACTGTTCATTTTTATTGTTTATTTGACTTTTGTATATTATCTACCTCACTTGCTTTGGCAATGTTAACACATGTTTCCCATGCCAATAAAGCCCCTTGAATTGAATTGAAATTGAATTGAGAGAGAGAGAGAGAGAGAGAGAGAGAGAGGGAATGAAATATCCTCATGGTGACCTCATGGCGTGTCATCTTCAGAGAATAAAACATCTGGTCTCCCCAAGAGTCAGACACAGGTCACTATAGGGTGACATCACACTCACGCACGCACGCACCTCCCCTTTAAGAACTTGTCCTCTCAGTAGTGTGTTAAACGTGGGAGTACTGACTGTAGTGTTTAGATATGACAGCACAGTGAGAGGTTGACCATGATTGAGACTGCCAGCTAATAGCGCATTCATTTACAACACTAGCAGAGACACAGAACACACACACACACACACACACAAACAAACACACACACGATCCCACGCACATACACACAAAGACAATGTCGTTCATTCATAAGACTGTAACAGCATGTGAAACAAGGGACTCTCGCCAAGGTGACAATGGTGAGTGAGACACACACAAACACACGCACACGCACACAGGCGTGGGTTTAGGGTGTAAGCTTTGGTCACAGTGACCTGGCTGAACAGTGAACTCTGGCTCACCTCATTGGTCGATCTCACCGCAGCCTCTCACACCTATTGCCTATTGGCTGAGACCTAGTGCCTACTGACCAGGGCTGAGCTCATTACTCTAGCCCACACTGGAGATGACAGGACACACACACACACACACACACACACACACACACACACACACACACACACACACACACACACACACACACACACACACACACACACACACACACACACACACACACACACACACACATAGGCAGACACACACACACAAACACAGGCGGACACGCACACACACCAGTTAGGTCGCTCAAGATCCACGTTGAGATTGGGGTCCCCAGGACGTCAGAGGATGCCTTCAACACCCGCTACTTGGGGTAACGGTGGGCACTATTACGTCAGTAGGCTTGGGTTTTACCATTTAGAATGAGTGACTAAACTTCATGTTTTAACTCTATCCCAAACCTTAACCTTTACCTTAGCCATTCTGAATTATTGCATAAACGTAACCTGTGGATAAAAAAAATAAAATCCCTATCCTAAAACTTAACCCTGAACTTAATTTACTGCTGTGGCTAAATCAGGGTCACACAGAGTGTTTCTTGGTGGTCTTAAACAAATCTACTGAGGAACAGAAGTGTCCACCTCACACACATGGTTATGGACTTACAGACACCTGTATGAAGGTAAGACCCAGATGCAACAACGTCGAATTAACAATGACTTAATAATCCAACAGGGGCAATAGACAGGTCAACGGAGAACACAGGTGTAAATACACAGGGGATAATAGGGAAGATGGGTGACACCTGGAGGGGGTGGAGACAATCACAAAGACAGGTGAAACAGATCAGGGTGTGACACCTGTACCATGTCAGATATAGACTAGAAATTGATTCAATTTTGAGTTTGCGTCCCAATATTACACTTTACATAAATTACAGAAGACCTAAATATAACAAAACCGTAGAAACACCAGACTTTCAGCGGGTTTTTTGAAATAATGTTTATTAATTATGAAATGATGAACATTATTAATAACATTCCACCCACGAGGAATCTAGAGGGCGATTTGGTCATTTGACTGCAGGAAAATAATTAATGTCTAAACTTAACCTCCTAAATGTTGATGTTAATGGACAAACGTTGGATTCTGCAGTGAGACTGTGAGAGCTTGTTGCAGACACACACACACACACACACACACACACACACACACACACACACACACACACACACACACACACACACACACACACACACACACACACACACACACACACACACACACACACACACACACACACACACACACACACACACACACACGGCATGCATGCGTATGAACACACACGTGTACACGGACGCGCAGACAAACACACATGGACGCGACACAAAAAGACACACACAGACACACTCAGACCTTGTAGCAGGGGTGTGAAATAAATGTTCTCAAACAACCAGGCAGGCCAGGAGGCGGAAAAACACCCCTATTTAAACAGACACACAGGTGTGTGTACTGTCTGTCTGTCTGTCTGTCTGTCTGTCTGTCTGTCTGTCTGTCTGTCTGTCTGTCTGTCTGTCTGTCTGTCTGTCTGTCTGTCTGTCTGTGTGTGTGGTCTCGGGGGCCAGTTCTAAGGGCTGAATCGGCACTCTTACAGTACAGAGAGGCACCTTTTGACCCTTCCCCATCCTCCCCCATCCTGAAGAGACAGTTACCAAATGGGATGACACTTCTAGTAAATCTCCTCAGTCTGCTCACCACCCACTTCTCTGACCCACAGCTAAGCACTCTGTCTCTGTCTGTCTGTCTGTCTGTCTGTCTGTCTGTCTGTCTGTCTGTCTGTCTGTCTGTCTGTCTGTCTGTCTGTCTGTCTGTCTGTCTGTCTGTCTGTCTGTCTGTCTGTCTGTCTGTCTGTCTGTCTGTCTGTCTGCCTGTCTGTCTGTCTGTCTGTGTGTGTGTCTGTCTGTCTGTCTGTCTGTCTGTCTGTCTGTCTGTCTGTCTGTCTGTCTGTCTGTCTGTCTGTCTGTCTGTCTGTCTGTCTGTCTGTCTGTCTGTCTGTCTGTCTGTCTGTCTGTCTGTCTCTCTCTCTCTCTCTCTTTGTACTACATTTTTCCTCTGTCGTAAAGTCAATGTAGTTCACGTTCGTTCCCAGCGTCTTTCTCCGATTTAGAGACGCTCTCTTTCTCTCTCTTCTTCTCACTCTGCTGAGTTCTGACCAGCCACTCTCTCTTCTTTCTCCCTCCTGTGTCCTTCCCTCTTTCTCTGTCTTTTCTCCTCCTGTCATCTGTCCTCTGTCTGCATGCTCAGAACATGCTGTCATAGTCAAAGATTAGGATAGGACCATAACACACACACACACACACACACACACACACACGCATGTGCACACACACACGCACATATATATATACACACACACACACACACACTGCATGCGTTACCTCTATTCATCAGGTATGAGTGTATGTGCTTGAGTGTGTGTCTGTCAAAGTCAAATAAGGAAAGACGAAACACACGTTCATTATATTAATATAATTCTGGCCTTTATGTTTATATTAAAAATAGCATTCATTAACAATAACAATGTACAACAACAATAATTATCATCAGCAACAATAATTACACTTAGGAACCAGAGAATGACACATCCTCCATTTGAAATAAGTTAAGAAATAAAAAACACCATGTTAATTTCACGTACAGTACATACAGTGTTGGAGAACATTTCTCTCTCAGAGCCATTCCAAAAAGTTTGACATTGTTTTTCAAAGCATCCCAAATTCTATTTTACCCCCAGTGATGGCTGTCTCCACTCCCTTAGCTCAGTGGTTCTCAAATCCTGGTTCAGAGTGCTAGGGCAAAAACAAAAATGTCCACTATTTTGGGTCCCCGGGACCAGGATTGAGAAATACTGGCTTAGCTGGTTTTATTTCTAGCTTGATACCCGGGGTCGTCCAGGGGGGACAAACTCAGTTCCTGGAGGGCCGAGTGGCTGCGGGTTTTCACTTCTCCCTTGTACTTGATTGATTCATTAAGGTCACTGATTAGTAAGGAAATTCCCTTTAGCTGGTTGTCTAGTTCTTAATTGAACACAAATGAAAGGGAAAATAAGAAAAACCAGAAGACCTTACAGCCCTCCACGGAACGGATGCTGACAGCCCTGCTCTCGTCTCAGGATGGGGAAGAGAGAGACATAACCACTATGGCACAATGAATGACATACAGCCCTCAAATTCAAATCCGGACCCTCAAAACCAGTTCAACCTGCTTTTTTTTCATTGTTCCCCACTAATCAGGGACTGACTTATACCTAGGGGGGTGCAATTCATTATCAGGGACAACAGAAAAGCAGCAGGCTCCGGACCTCGTAGGGTCAGAGTTGAATTCTCCTGATATATTTCCGCCACACATTCCAGGCTATGTTGAAAAAGTTGAAACATACATCTATCTAACGTCCTGTATAGAGCCAGTGTTGAATGTTGAGTGTTGAGTGTCTGTCATCTGAGTAGTCTATGGCCTCCTGGTATGGTGACTATGGTGACGTTTGGCATATGTTCCTTTCTCTGCTCTCCCAGTGCAAAAATACTGTCCTTCAATCTAGGTTTTACAGTTCTATATCTGCTTCTCTCTATCAAAGAGAGAACAACTAGACCTGTTCAACATCTATGCTCTTTTTGCTCTCCTTCTATGTTTTCACTCTGTTTTCCAGTTCTATACCTGCTTTTCTCTGTAATAGATATAGGACAACTAGAACAGTTCTATTTAAATGCTCTCTATGCGCTCCCTCTACTTTTCCCTCTATGTTTTCTAGTTCTATCTGCGCTCCAGTGTGTAACTACTCCAGTGTTTAGATTGGTTGGATCCAGATGAAGACAGAACATTGAAAGATACTGTAGTAGTAATGACATGTCTCTGTGTGTGTGATGTCCTGAGCTTCTCGCTCCAGATCTAACATTAACCATTAGCAAGGAAAATGCTAAACTGACCAGAGATCAGTGTCTAAGGGCGCATTCCCCCTACACCGAGCTTCTCCTTTCAGTTCTTCACTATCCATATGTTCTATCCCCCTTTACTCATGTTATTCCCAGTTACACCAGTCATATTCCCAGGACAGTTATCCCAGTTACACCAGTCATATTCCCAGGACAGTTATCCCAGTTACACCAGTCATATTCCCAGGACAGTTATCCCAGTTACACCAGTCATATTCCCAGGACAGTTATCCCCAGTTACACCAGTCATATTCCCAGGACAGTTATCCCAGTTACACCAGTCATATTCCCAGGACAGTTATCCCCAGTTACACCAGTCATATTCCCAGGACAGTTATCCCAGTTACACCAGTAGGATAACATTGTTTATCTGAGAACAGTTTCCATAGTCAACCCAGTCCATTCCAGTGAAAATATCCACATCCAAGCTTTGCGTTGTCTCTTAGAAATAGATGGCCTCAAGCACCATTTTGGGCCAATAAGATGTCAGTTATATTCTCAGCAACCAATCTTAGTCAAGCTGTAGAGAGGGGCGTGTTCCATGGCATCTAAATCAACCAATCAATGGCTGTTGCAGCAAGCGATCTAATAATATCCGCCGAACACCCTCCTTAACTGTCCAATCGGTAGCCAGTGTTTAAAGTAGGCGGGGCTAGAAGTATACAAGCCAATGGCTGATGGGAGATGTAGTTTGCTTAGCCTCTTTTTCAAAGGTTACATCCCTCTACTTCCAGTGTTAAACATCCAGAACAACCTCCTTTCTAAGGAGAGTCTCTGTCTGAGATTGTCTATTGTCTTGATATCGCGGTTTAAATAAAGCTAGCAGATTTTTTATAGAAAGATGCTACATAGCGGTCACCAGTCCTTTCTGGGGTGCAAAGATTGACACAGCCTGCAGTAATGTCTGTTAGAATAGCCAGCAGTAGAGTCCAGAAGTGCTGCCCAGTCTCCAGTGTCCATCCTGAGGTTCCATAGCCAGCAGTATCCCTCAGTATTCATTAAGGCACACATTGTTTTATAAAACAGGAAATTAGGGTTTATTCCATGTTGTGTGTGTGTCCCTGTTTCAGTCCGTTTTCTTTCGTTTGGTGCCTAATGAACACGACCCTGGGTGGGCAGACACAGTCGACCCAGTTGCCTGTAGAAGAGAGGTAGAGGAGTTAGATAGTCTCTCATTCTCAAGCTTTTCATTCTCTCCCCCCTCCATACTATGTCTGACATTTTAATATCTACACCCTCGATTTATCTTTCTTTCTCTCCCTCTTTCTCTCCCGCTGTCTCCCTCTGTCTTTCTTACCTTTCCATCTGCTGGTCTGCCTCCCCCCTTCCCTCCCTCCTCCTCCTCCCTCCTCCCTCCTCCTCCTCCCTCCTCCCCCTCCCCCCTCCTCCTCCTCCCTCCTCCCTCATCCTCCTCCTCCCTCCTCCCCCCTCACCCCCCCCCCCTCCTCCTCCCTCCTCCCTTACCATCTCTCTCTACATGATCATGGTTCGGAGAGCAGCCTTGCTGATACGGCTCCGGTGTTTCCTCCTCCTGCGTCCGCGGGGAAAGGCCGGTCTGAACGGGCCCTGGGGGGGCTTGGGGGGAGGGGACGGGGTGCTGGGGGACCACCCTGGGGCCCTGCTGGAGGACAACGTGGGGGGCACTGGACGAGAGAGAGAGAGGGGAGAGAGAGGGGGAGGAGGGAGAGAGGAGAGAGAGAGGGAGAGAGAGAGAGAGAGAGAGAGAGAGAGAGAGAGAGAGAGAGAGAGAGAGAGATGCATTGTGTTAGATAACATAAAATAGTCAAGGACAGTGTAATGTAATCACCTCTGAGGCATCTGTAACAATGTCTGTAACTCCCATCACGTTTGTGACCGCTAGGAACCTGTTTTAACAGGAAGCGGAAGTTCAGGTCCCATGTTGCAGGGGGAGGGAAAGAATGACAGGACACATATGCTCATATAATCATACATGTGGTCTACGACAGTCAGGACCACAAAAGAAAACAGGTCTACTTCCTCTAACAGCCTCTTCCCCTAACGTCAACTCTCACAGGCATACATAGTTACTGACCCACAACATACACACACACACACACACACACACACGTGCTAACACATGCATTCGTGCACACAGGCACACACACACACACACACGTGCACATACATACACACACACACGCACACACACACACACACACACACACACACACACACACACACACACACACACACACACACACACACACACACACAAAAACAAATTCCCAAATTCCCAAATTCCCAGTACCTGGTCTTTGTGTGGTGGTGGTTTGTGTTCGAGACTGACGATGGTGAGGATGACGATGGTCTTGATGAGGAAGATGAGGATGAGGAGGATGATGCTGTTGTTTCTGGCCCAGTTCTCTCTGTAAGAGTTCTAGAAGTTTCTTCCTGCTCTCCTCCTCTGTGACAGAGTCACCCTGATTGGTCAACTCTGAGCCTCGGTGTTTGTGATTGGTCGACTCTGAGTGTCTTTGTCCCTGATTGGACAGCTCTGTCTGGCTGTGTCGCTCTTTATCGTCCTCCTTTCTGTGATTGGTCACTTCTGTCGCTGCCTGTCTCTGACTGGTGACCTCTGTATCCTTTAGTGCGTCTCTATTGGCCACCTCTGTGCTTGAGCCATTATCATCGGTTGGTTCTGTGTTGCTGTGGACCAGTTCTGGTTTGTGATTGGCCGGTTGTTTTGTGTCAGGTGGTCCGCTGCTGTCGGATTGGGGAGCGTTGTGTTTGTATTGAGTCCTGAGCTCTGGCTCTTGGCTGTATGGTTGGTACTGTTGTTGTTGATGTTGCTGATGTTGTTGCTGTTGTTGTTGTTGTTGATATTGTTGCTGTTGTTGTAGATATTGTTGTTGTTGGTAGTACTGTTGTAGTTGTTGCTGTCTTCCTATCTCCTGTGTCCTCTCTGTGTTGTCAATGTGTTGCCTCTCTCCTGTGTTGGGCTGTGTGTCAGTGTGTGTGCGGTGGGGTGTTTGTGACCCTCTCTCCTCCCCTCTCCCCCCCTCATACCCACTGCCATGCCCTATAGGGAGCTCAGAAGAGGGACCCGTCTGTGTGTGTGTGCCTGTGTGTGTCCCTACCTGTGTGTGTGTCCCTACCTGCATCCCTGCCCCTGCCATTGGGTGTGTCTGTGTGTGTGTCCCTGCGAGTGTGTGTCTCCCAGGCCCGGTCCCCTCCAGAGTGTGTGTCCGTGGCTGTGTGTGTGACAGGGTGTACTTGTTCTGCCACTGTCTCTCCAGCTGCCCCCTATCATCCACATGGAACCTTTGATTGGCCTTCATGTCGTCATGGCGATGGAGGTCTTCCTTAGAGAGGGAGGGGGGTTTGGGGGTGAGTCTGGGGGGAGGGGGGGGGAGGGAGGTGGACCTGGCTGCAGCTGTGGCCGAGGGGTGTGTCTGGCAGCGGCAGGAGGCGTGGTCTTCCACTGAGATCACCGCCTTGTCGTAGTGGGGTCTCTTATCGATGTACTGGATCCTTGTTACCTGCGGGGGTGAAAGGTTGCTTGTAAATCTGATGAGGTGATATGGACATATCCATGAATGTTTATATATAGGCCTACATATCTCAGTGTAGCTTAGATTAGGTGTGTATAATTTGTATAGGTATATCCATGTATACAGGTGTATATGTACCTGTAGATAGTGTTTATAGCTGTATATGTACCTGTAGATAGTGTATACAGGTGTATATGTACCTGTGGATAGTGTTTATAGGTGTATATGTACCTGTAGATAGTGTATATAGGTGTATATGTACCTGTAGATAGTGTATATAGGTGTATATGTACCTGTAGATAGTGTATATTGGTGTATATGTAGGTGTAGATAGTGTATATAGGTGTATATGTACCTGTAGATAGTGTATATAGGTGTATATGTAGGTGTAGATAGTGTATATAGGTGTATATGTACCTGTAGATAGTGTATATAGGTGTATATGTAGGTGTAGATAGTGTATATAGGTGTATATGTAGGTGTAGAGAGTGTATATAGGTGTATATGTACCTGTAGATAATGCATATAGGTGTATATGTACCTGTCGATAGTGTATATAGGTGTATATGTAGGTGTAGATAGTGTATATAGGTGTATATGTACCTGTAGATAGTGTATATAGGTGTATATGTACCTGTAGATAGTGTATATAGGTGTATATGTAGGTGTATATAGGTGTATATGTACCTGTAGATAGTGTATATAGGTGTATATGTTGGTGTAGATAGTGTATATAGGTGTATATGTACCTGTAGATAGTGTATATAGGTGTATATGTAGGTGTAGATAGTGTATATAGGTGTATATGTACCTGAAGATAGTGTATATGAACCTGTAGACAGTGTATATAGGTGTATGTGTACCTGTAGATAGTGTGTACTGTGTAAGTGTGGGGACACTTTTACACTTTTAGACAAAAAGGGTTCCAAAGAGGTTCTTCAGCTGTCCCCATAGGAGAACCCTTTTTGGTTCCAGTAGTTCTTCAAAGGGTTCTCCTATGGTTGTAGATAGCATCGGGGTATATATATACCTGTAGATATCGTGTCTGAGTAACCATGGGGACGCACTGTAGCATTCTGGTGTTACAGCAGCCAGAGCAGCGCTGCACCTCCACACACGGCGGCCACAACAGGAAGTTGGCGTTGCGTCGGTCAAGCATGGCTCTGGTGACCTCCATGACCTCTGTCCTGACCTTACACACCGCCTGCTGGGCTGGCTGGGCATCTACTGGGGGAGGAGGGGAGGGAGGGAGAGAGGGGGAGGATGTTAGACTACATCATGACCTCTGTCCTGACCTGTAAACTTTTAGAAAAAAATAGTTCAAAACGGGTCCCCATAGGAGAACACTTTTTGGTTCCAGGTACTGTAGAACCCTTTTGGGTTCCATGTAGAACCCTCTGTAGAAAGGGTTCTACCTGGAACCCAAAAGGTTTCTACCAAGAATAAAAAGGTTTCTACCTGCAACCAAAAAGGGTTCTTCAAAGGGAACTCCTATGGGGACAGCCGAAGAACCATTTAAGGTTCTAGACGGCACCTTGTTTTCTAAGAGTGTACAACACCTGCTGGGTCTTCGCTGGAGAGAGATTATAGTTATTATTCTTAAATGAATGTGTTCCTTGAATTGAATTCAAATCGAGGGAGACAGATAGAGATGGGGGTGGGAAGAAATAGAGAGAGAGAGAAACACAGAGAGAGAGAGAGAGAGAGACAGTGAGAGAGAGCGCAAGAGAGAGAAAGAGAGAGGGAGAGCGAGAGAGAGAAAGAGAGACAGAGAGAGAGAGAGCAAGAGAGAGAAAGAGAGAGGGAGAACGAGAGAGAGAGAGAGACAGAGAGAGAGAGAGCAAGAGAGAGAAAGAGAGGGAGAGCGAGAGAGAGAAAGAGAGAGAGAGAGCAAGAGAGAGAAAGAGAGGGAGAGAGCGAGAGAGAGACAGAGAGACAGAGAGGGACAGAAGGACAGGTACAGTAGACAGACTAACCTAGGTTTCTCCTGTATCTTCCATGGGTGTCATTTGAATGAATCTCATTGGCCGATGGTTCATCTGGCTCCACCTCTAAAAGCAGGAAAAGAAGGAGTGAAAGAGAGGGAGGGAAGAAGAGAACATAGGAATGTTAAGTCATTCAGTCAACGACCTGTATTCAACCATCTTTTCTCTGTTCTATTGTGTAAAGTGTGTATTGTGAAAGTAACTTCTGTCAATGATGCATTGTATGCATGTCTTTCTATAAAGTCCTCTTGACTTGCTGGTTACTGTCATTTTGACTGTAAGAGTCTGAGTGTGTTAGTCTGGGTCGGAGAGATAATCATTGTTCACCACACAAAGGAAATGTTTTTTCTAAAACAATCACAGTCTATTTATTGCTGCAATTTGTCTGAGCTGTCGGGAATGTGTGTGACTGGAGATATGAGTGTTTAAATATAGTGTTGTGTGTGTGTGTGTGTGTGTGTGTGTGTGTGTGTGTGTGTGTGTGTGTGTGTGTGTGTGTGTGTGTGTGTGTGTGTGTGTGTGTGTGTGTGTGTGTGTGTGTGTGTGTGTGTGTGTGTGTGTGTGTGTGTGTGTGTGTGTGTGTGTGTGTGTGTGTGTGCGTGTTTTCCGAAGGCGTCATATCTTGCCGTGTTAGGCATAATGGTCTATAATTAACTAATAAATGTCTGTGTTTGTGTCTGGATAGATGTTTATGATATAGAACAGATATTGCATTGTGCTTTATTGTATTTCCAGTCTACATTTCTGTAGTCTAGACTATTCTCTTTACTTTCTCTCAAATAGCTATTCTTTCCTAACTGTGATGCAATCTTTCCCTTTCTCTTTTCCCTCCATAGATGAGAATGGGCCTGTCTAAAACCACCACAACCACATGTTAAACTGGCTCTGATCTGTCTGACTATATGGCTATTAGTGGGAAAGATAAGTGTCTGTCAGTCAAACTGTCTATGTATTGTATGTCTAGAACGGTGTGTGTGTGTGTGTGTGTGTGTGTGTGTGTGTGTGTGTGTGTGTGTGTGTGTGTGTGTGTGTGTGTGTGTGTGTGTGTGTGTGTGTGTGTGTGTGTGTGTGTGTGTGTGTGTGTGTGTGTGTGTGTATCTAGGACAATATTCTCAGTGTTGTGGTCTTAGACCTAAGGTCAGAGAGGAACTGGCTAAACATAGTTGGTCTTTGTGTGTGTGTGTGTAGGGTGATCACACACAAACACACACGGCCTTGTCTTGTGTCTGAGTCTCTCTCTAATAGTCTGACTCTGTAACTCTGGTTCAGGTCTCTAATAGTCTGACTCTGTAACTCTGGTTAAGGTCTCTAATAGTCTGACTCTGTAACTCTGGTTAAAGTCTCTAATAGTCTGACTCTGTAACTCTGGTTAAAGTCTCTAATAGTCTGACTCTGTAACTCTGGTTAAAGTCTCTAATAGTCTGACTCTGTAACTCTGGTTAATGTCTCTAATAGTCTGACTCTGTAACTCTGGTTAAAGTCTCTAATAGTCTGACTCTGTAACTCTGGTTAAAGTCTCTAATAGTCTGACTCTGTAACTCTGGTTAATGTCTCTAATAGTCTGACTCTGTAACTCTGGTTAAAGTCTCTAATAGTCTAACTCTGTAACTCTGGTTAAAGTCTCTAATAGTCTGACTCTGTAACTCTGGTTCAGGTCTCTAATAGTCTGACTGTAACTCTGGTTAAGGTCTCTAATAGTCTGATTCTGTAACTCTGGTTAAAGTCTCTAATAGTCTGACTCTGTAACTCTGGTTAAGGTCTCTAATAGTCTGACTCTGTAACTCTGGTTAAAGTCTCTAATAGTCTAACTCTGTAACTCTGGTTAAAGTCTCTAATAGTCTAACTCTGTAACTCTGATTAAGGTCTCTAATAGTCTGACTGTAACTCTGGTTAAGGTCTCTAATAGTCTGACTTTGTAACTCTGGTTAAAGTCTCTAATAGTCTGACTCTGTAACTCTGGTTAAGGTCTCTAATAGTCTAACTCTGTAACTCTGGTTGAGGTCTCTAATAGTCTAACTCTGTAACTCTGGTTAAAGTCTCTAATAGTCTGACTCTGTAACTCTGGTTAAAGTCTCTAATAGTCTGACTCTGTAACTCTGGTTAAGGTCTCTAATAGTCTAACTCTGTAACTCTGGTTAAGGTCTCTAATAGTCTAACTCTGTAACTCTGGTTAAAGTCTCTAATAGTCTGACTCTGTAACTCTGGTTAAGGTCTCTAATAGTCTGACTCTGTAACTCTGGTTGAGGTCTCTAATAGTCTAACTCTGTAACTCTGGTTAAGGTCTCTAATAGTCTAACTCTGTAACTCTGGTTAAGGTCTCTAATAGTCTGACTCTGTAACTCTGGTTGAGGTCTCTAATAGTCTAACTCTGTAACTCTGGTTAAGGTCTCTAATAGTCTAACTCTGTAACTCTGGTTAAGGTCTCTAATAGTCTGACTCTGTAACTCTGGTTAAGGTCTCTAATAGTCTAACTCTGTAACTCTGGTTAAGGTCTCTAATAGTCTGACTCTGTAACTCTGGTTAAGGTCTCTAATAGTCTGACTCTGTAACTCTGGTTAAGGTCTCTAATAGTCTAACTCTGTAACTCTGGTTAATGTCTCTAATAGTCTGACTCTGTAACTCTGGTTAATGGCTCTAATAGTCTGACTCTGTAACTCTGGTTAAGGTCTCTAATAGTCTAACTCTGTAACTCTGGTTAATGTCTCTAATAGTCTGACTCTGTAACTCTGGTTAAGGTCTCTAATAGTCTAACTCTGTAACTCTGGTTAATGTCTCTAATAGTCTGACTCTGTAACTCTGGTTAAAGTCTCTAATAGTCTAACTCTGTAACTCTGGTTAAGGTCTCTAATAGTCTGACTCTGTAACTCTGGTTAATGTCTCTAATAGTCTGACTCTGTAACTCTGGTTAAGGTCTCTAATAGTCTAACTTTGTAACTCTGGTTAAGGTCTCTAATAGTCTGACTCTGTAACTCTGGTTAAGGTCTCTAATAGTCTAACTCTGTAACTCTGGTTAAGGTCTCTAATAGTCTGACACTGTAACTCTGGTTCAGGTCTCTAATAGTCTGACTCTGTAACTCTGGTTAAGGTCTCTAATAGTCTGACTCTGTAACTCTGGTTAAAGTCTCTAATAGTCTAACTCTGTAACTCTGGTTAAGGTCTCTAATAGTCTGACTCTGTAACTCTGGTTAAAGTCTCTAATAGTCTAACTCTGTAACTCTGGTTAAAGTCTCTAATAGTCTAACTCTGTAACTCTGGTTAAAGTCTCTAATAGTCTAACTCTGTAACTCTGGTTAAAGTCTCTAATAGTCTAACTCTGTAACTCTGGTTAAAGTCTCTAATAGTCTAACTCTGTAACTCTGGTTAATGTCTCTAATAGTCTGACTCTGTAACTCTGGTTAAAGTCTCTAATAGTCTAACTCTGTAACTCTGGTTAATGTCTCTAATAGTCTGACTCTGTAACTCTGGTTAATGTCTCTAATAGTCTGACTCTGTAACTCTGGTCTGTCTCTAATAGTCTAACTCTGTAACTCTGGTTAATGTCTCTAATAGTCTGACTCTGTAACTCTGGTTAAAGTCTCTAATAGTCTAACTCTGTAACTCTGGTTAAAGTCTCTAATAGTCTAACTCTG
>NC_092087.1:85678830-85701330 GCF_045679555.1 Salvelinus alpinus | reverse complement strand
ATAAGATTGGGTAAGCCGTTAGACAGTCGGTGGCTGGATGGATGGTGGGGTTAGTGGGGTGGAATTCTACTAGGTAAATTAGTGACGCGCATCTGTCTCTTACCTCAGCGCTACCAAGCCGCAGACACCCCGCGGCGAGCGACGCCAGCAGCAGGACCCACGGGTTCATCTTGCCGCTCAGCCTCGAGAGCCTCGCACGACCGGCTGATGGGCATTTATTATGCAGGCGCGCGGGGACGGCCGCCCGCTCGTGGACAGCTCGCGCTACCGTAGTCCGGTCGGTGTATCCCCCTCTGCAAAGACACACAGGCACGTAGGCTACTGTAGAGCACCGGCAAGTATCCAAATGTGTCACTTTGTAGAGTTGGTTATTGGTTCCAGCTGGCGAGTCTATTTCTCACAGTGAGTCACCTAGCGAGACAGTCGATTGAGTAAATCCCTTGTCTTGCAAAGTCCAGTCCTAATAATAATAATGATACCATTTATAGCCTATTCTATTTGTTAAATGTAGTCCTGTTTTAGACAATTTAATCAGAATTCTGGATATAAATCAATGGCATATATACATTTGTAAAAGCGTAGGTTTCCTTTTCAAGGGTGTCCAAAGACGATTCCAAATGTATCCTGAGATCCTTCACCATTTCAGCTGAACGGTTTTCATGTGAAAGGCGTTCGCGCTTCTATACAGGACAGGTGTCTTCGCTTCAAAGATCCAGATGTTCGGATGTTGACAACTTCTCTATTATAGGTGTGTATAAACACACGACCGCCACTGCAACGCCTTCTTTCTGTTGTCTGTCCAGGTTAATGTTGCAATAGGCTACTATTCACATGGCCAGTCTGCGTGCTATTCAAATAACACAACATCTGTTCAACTGACAGAATAAGCTTATCCCCGTTGACTGCAATCTCGCTACCTCGCTCTCTCCCGATTCCAAATAGTGTCCGTGCTTCTCTTTAGCTGCCACTGCCGGTTTGCGTTCTTCCCCTTTACGTTTTATCCAAGCTCGGGTTGATCGCGCCTCGGTGCCGTTGGATTCTGGTTACCTCGGGACGGTGCGCTGCCTTCCAAATAGAAAACTGCCTCCTCAAGTTTGTATCGCTGCCGCCCCCCGCCCCTTTAAGGCTGGGCTAGCATATCCTTATTTGGAACAAGGAGAGATTCTCCTTGGTCGAGCGAGGAGAGAGCGCTGTACAGCGGTCTTAAAGGGAACGCGTATGCTAACCCTGTCAACTGTAACTGCACTTGTCTGCCGATAATTTAGCCTACTTGTCTGCGGAATTCTTTGTGCAATGGAATGGCCTCGCTTTCATTGAGATTTAGAATGTTGTTTCTGGTTTCTGACAACACACAGCAGCCGGCCAGCCGGTACCTCGGCCTGTAGCCACAGCATCATATGACCATGAATGATCAGTTCCTTTGACGTAAACTTTGTCTATTCTGTGTCTTGTGTTATTTTCCTTTGCTTTGGAGATCAACAGGCCTATGCTGTGGTTGAGTGTATGCAGTCAGTAACAACAGTCCCAATTGCATAGATCAGAGTAGACACTATAGCCTGTAGAGCAGTGGTCCCACAGTGTATGCAGTCAGTAACAACAGTCCCAATTGCATAGATCAGAAGTAGACACTATAGCCTGTAGAGCAGTGGTCCCACAGTGTATGCAGTCAGTAACAACAGTCCCAATTGCATAGATCAGAAGTAGACACTATAGCCTGTAGAGCAGTGGTCCCACAGTGTATGCAGTCAGTAACAGCAGTCCCAATTGCATAGATCAGAATAGACACTATAGCCTGTAGAGCAGTGGTCCCACAGTGTATGCAGTCAGTAACAACAGTCCCAATTGCATAGATCAGAAGTAGACACTACAGCCTGTAGAGCAGTGGTCCCACAGTGTATGCAGTCAGTAACAACAGTCCCAATTGCATAGATCAGAAGTAGACACTACAGCCTGTAGAGCAGTGGTCCCACAGTGTATGCAGACAGTGTAAGACTATCTCTCCGATTTATATCTCAGCTTATGTGTACGTCCGCCTCTGACCTCATTTACAGGAAGCTCACTCATTCCTGAATAGGTGTCTCTGTGTGTGTGCGCATTCCGGTATGTGTGTGTGTGTTTGTATGAGTGTGCATTAGTTTGTGTGTGCCTGTGTGTGTGCGTGCCTGTGTGTGTGCATCTGCGTGTGTGTTTATGCATTTGTGTATGCGTGTCCTGACAGGGCCGCGATGGTTGCCAGGGGTCACCGTAGATTCTATCTCCTCGGTCACGGACGCTACAGGAAGTGACACGGGCGGTGTGACATCCCTGGGGGGCTATTTCGGTCCCCCACTCCCTGACATGCTGCATCCACAGGCACTGAACGACTGACACACACACACGCACGCACGCGCGCACGCACGCACGCACGCACGCACGCACGCACGCACGCACGCACGCACGCACGCACGCACGCACACACACACACACACACACACACACACACACACACACACACACACACACACACACACACACACACACACACACACACACACACACACACACACACACACACACACACACACTGAGTGATGGACTTCCCTGAGCTCATTGTCACTGGACGACCTCCAAATTTGATGCTGAGCTGAGTATGTAATGGTTATGAGTGTTTGTGTGTGGTTATGAGTGTGTGTGTGTGTGTGTGTGTGTGTGTGTGTGTGTGTGTGTGTGTGTGTGTGTGTGTGTGTGTGTGTGTGTGTGTGTGTGTGTGTGTGTGTGTGTGTGTGTGTGTGTGTGTGTGGTTATGAGTGTGTGTGTGTGGTTATGAGTGTGTGTGATTATGAGTGTGTGTGTGTGTGTGTGTGTGTGGTGTGTCTATTTGTGTGTGTTTATTGCAACTTCAAAGGGGGGATTGAGTTCACTGTCATGCTTGCCCTCATACCTCGATCTACTCTGTTGGAATGCACGGTGTGTGTGGCAGGCCCTCTTCATGGTGTGTGTGTGTGTGTGTGTGTGTGTGTGTGTGTGTGTGTGTGTGTGTGTGTGTGTGTGTGTGTGTGTGTGTGTGTGTGTGTGTGTGTGTGTGTGTGTGTGTGTGTGTGTGTGTGTGTGTGTGAGAGAGAAAGAGAATGATTGATCCTGTAAAGTGCATATGTACAGTACTGCAGTGTGATATGTGTGATCAGTCTGATCCGGGTGATCATGTGTGATCCGTATGATAAGTGTGATCACTGTTGTCATGTGTGTGCCCTATGGGAGTGCGTACGTGCATTTATGTGTGTGTATGCACTCCTCTGTGTGTCCGTGGGGCACTGTCTGTCTGGATTGTTAGGTCATTTACTTATTTCTGATGTTGTTAGGATCCCCATTAGCTGTTGCAAAAGCTACAACTACTCTTCCTGGTGTCCAGACACAACCTAAAATATGACGTAATACAGAACATTAATAGACAAGAACAGCTCAGAACTACATACATTTAAAATAAGAATATAGAAATACAAAATGTCTTGTAGTGACAAAACACTGAGAAGACAGAGAGACCCATACTATAGTATACTATAAGCTTACATCCAGTCCCATCTAGCAGTGGCATGCTTGCATACATACATACATACATACATACATACATACATACATACATACATACATACATACATACATACATACATACATACATACATACATACATACATACAGTATATCACAAAAGTGAGTACACCCCTCACATTTTTGTAAATATATGAGTATATCTTTTCATGTGACAACACTGAAGAAATGACACTTTGCTACAATGTAAAGTAGTGAGTGTACAGCTTGTATAACAGTGTAAATTTGCTGTCCCCTCCAAATAACTCAACACACAGGCATTAATGTCTAAACCGCTGGCAACAAAAGTGAGTACACCCCTAAGTGAAAATGTCCAAATTGGGCCCAATTAGCCATTTTCCCTCCCCAGTGTCATGTGACTCGTTAGTGTCTCAGGTGTGAATGGGGAGCAGGTGTGTTAAATTTGGTGTCATCGCTCTCACACTCCCTCATACTGACTGGTCACTGGAAGTTCAACATGGCACCTCATGGCAAAAGAACTCTCTGAGGATCTGAAAAAAAGAATTGTTGCTCTACATAAAGATGGCCTGGGCTATTAGAAGATTGCCAAGACCCTGAAACTGAGCTGCAGCACGGTGGCCAAGACCATACAGCAGTTTAACTGGACAGGTTCCACTCAGAACAGGCCTCGCCATGGTCGACCAAAGAAGTTGAGTGCACGTGCTCAGCGTCATATCCAAAGGTTGTCTTTGGGAAATAGACGTATGAGTGCTGCCCGCATTGCTGCAGAGGTTGAAGGGGTGGGGGGTCAGCCTGTCAGTGCTCAGACCATACGCCGTACACTGCATCAAATTGGTCTGCATGGCTGTCGTCCCAGAAGGAAGCCTCTTCTAAAGATGATGCACAAGAAAGCCCGCAAACAGTTTGCTGAAGACAAGCAGACTAAGGACATGGATTACTGGAACCATGTCCTGTGGTCTGATGAGACCAAGATCAACTTATTTGGTTCAGATGGTGTCAAGCGTGTGTGGTGGCAACCAGGTGAGGAGTACAAAGACAAGTGTGTCTTGCCTACAGTCAAGCATGGTGGTGGGAGTGTCATGGTCTGGGGCTGCATGAGTGCTGCCGGCACTGGGGAGCTACAGTTCATTGAGGGAACCATGAATGCCAACATGTACTGTGACATACTGAAGCAGAGCATGATCCCCTCCCTTCGGAGACTGGGCCACAGGGCAGTATTCCAACATGATAACCACCCCAAACACACCTCCAAGATGACCACTGCCTTGCTAAAGAAGCTGAGGGTACAGGTGATGGACTGGCCAAGCATGTCTCCAGACCTAAACCCTATTGAGCATCTGTGGGGCATCCTCAAACGGAAGGTGGAGGAGTGCAAGGTCTCTAACATCCACCAGCTCCGTGATGTCGTCATGGAGGAGTGGAAGAGGACTCCAGTGGCAACCTGTGAAGCTCTGGTGAACTCCATGCCCAAGAGGGTTAAGGCAGTGCTGGAAAATGATGGTGGCCACACAAAATATTGACACTTTGGCCCCAATTTTGACATTTTCACTTAGGGGTGTACTCACTTTTGTTGCCAGCGGTTTAGACATTAATGGCTGTGTGTTGAGTTATTTTGAGGGGACAGCAAATTTACACTGTTATACAAACTGTACACTCACTACTTTACATTGTAGCAAAGTGTCATTTCTTCAGTGTTGTCACATGAAAAGATATACTCAAATATTTACAAAAATGTGAGGGGTGTACTTACTTTTGTGATATACTGTACATACTACATACATACATACATACATACATACATACATACATACATACATACATACATACATACATACACACACACATACATACATACATACATACATACATACATACATACATACATACATACATACATACATACATACATACATACCTTTCTAAATGTCTCTACTTTTGATATTTTTGATACTGAATGTTATCAGATCTTCAACCATAACATAACATTAGATAAAGGGAACTCTGAGTTAACAAATAACACAACAATGACATACTTATTTCATTTATTTAATAAACAAAGTTTACTAACACCCAATGCCCCTGTGTGAAAAAGTCATTGCCCCCTTTAGCTGCAATGGCTCCAACCAAACACTTCCTGTAGTTGTTGATCAGTCTCTCAAGTCGGTGTGGAGGAATTTAAGGAATTCGCTGTGGAAGCATTTGGTTGCAGTCATTGCACAACCAGACATTGAGTGTAAGGGGGCAATTCCTTTTTCACACAAAGGAATTGGGTGTTGAGTAACTTTGTTAATTAAATAAATAAAATATGTATCATTTTTTTGTCATTTGTAAACGCAGGTTTCCTTCATTTAATATTGGGGATTGAAGATCTGATAACATTCAGTATCAAAAATATGCAAAAGTAGAGACAAACAGAAAGGGGCAAATACTTTTTCACGGCGCTGTACATATCACTGTAAATATCAGTGTGCATATCACTGTAAATATCAGTGTGCATATCACTTTAAATATCAGTGTGCATATCACTGTAAATATCAGTGTGCATATCACTTTAAATATCAGTGTGCATATCACTTTAAATATCAGTGTGCATATCCCTGTAAATATCAGTGTGCATATCACTGTAAATATCAGTGTGCATATCACTTTAAATATCAGTGTGCATATCCCTGTAAATATCAGTGTGCATATCACTGTAAATATCAGTGTGCATATCACTTTAAATATCAGTGTGCATATCCCTGTAAATATCAGTGTGCATATCACTGTAAATATCAGTGTGCATATCACTTTAAATATCAGTGTGCATATCACTTTAAATATCAGTGTGCATATCACTGTAAATATCAGTGTGCATATCACTGTAAATATCAGTGTACATATCACTGTAAATATCAGTGTGCATATCACTGTAAATATCAGTGTGCATATCACTTTAAATATCAGTGTGCATATCACTTTAAATATCAGTGTGCATATCACTGTAAATATCAGTGTGCATATCACTGTAAATATCAGTGTGCATATCACTGTAAATATCAGTGTGCATATCCCTGTAAATATCAGTGTGCATATCACTGTAAATATCAGTGTGCATATCCCTGTAAATATCAGTGTGCATATCACTGTAAATATCAGTGTGCATATCACTGTAAATATCAGTGTGCATATCACTGTAAATATCAGTGTGCATATCACTGTAAATATCAGTGTGCATATCACTGTAAATATCAGTGTGCATATCACTGTAAATATCAGTGTGCATATCACTGTAAATATCAGTGTGCCTATCCCTGTAAATATCAGTGTGCATATCCCTGTAAATATCAGTGTGCATATCCCTGTAAATATCAGTGTGCCTATCACTGTAAATATCAGTGTGCATATCCCTGTAAATATCAGTGTGCATATCCCTGTAAATATCAGTGTGCATATCCCTGTAAATATCAGTGTGCATATCCCTGTAAATATCAGTGTGCATATCACTGTAAATATCAGTGTGCATATCACTGTACATGTTAGTGTGCATATCACTGTAAATATCAGTGTGCATATCCCTGTACATGTTAGTGTGCATATCACTGTAAATATCAGTGTGCATATCCCTGTACATGTTAGTGTGCATACTCAGTAATGTCCAGAGTGACTGGATCCCCTGACAAAGATGTGCAAAAAGACTCTAAACGAACAATTCAAATACTGAGCTACACTGTATGCTAAAAAGAAATACAAAAACAACTCTTCCACACCAAGACAATTGTTCAGAGAAAGTCCAACAAGCAGTACAATTTTAATTAAACGTTTTATTGTGTGTGTATGGTTGGTGTTTCTACACTCTTAGAAAAAAATAATTCCTTGGCTTTCCCTATAGGAGAACCCTTTGAAGAACCCTTTTTGGTTCCAGGTAGAACACTTTTTTGTTCCAAGTAGAACCATTTTGTTCCAAGTAGAACCCGAAAGAGTTCTACTTGGAACAAAATGGTTCTACTTGGAACAAAAAAGGGTTCTACCTGGAATCAAAAAGGGTTATCCTATAGGGAAAGCCTAAGAACCCATTTGGAACCCTTTTGGAACCCTTTTGGAACCCCTTTGTCTAAGTGTGTAGTGTATTGATCTATTCCCTAGCCTTTCTAATTCACTAACGGTTTTTACAACTGTCTGCTGTTGACCAAGACTAGGTATAGGAAGTGCACTACTTTTGACCAGGGCCTATAGGGTCCTAAATAGTATTGCACTATATAGGGAATAGGGTGCCATTTGGGATGCACACAATACAGACAGTCCGTGTGACTACACTATAACGATCAAAACAGAGAGAGAGAAAAAGATGGGTTTAAGTCTGGGTTAGACCTGGTTAGACGGGGTGGTTAACGATTTCTCCTTCTCTTCTCTTTTCTCTCTCTGTTGTGTTGTCTCCTGTCCTCTTTTTCCTGTCCTCATTTCTCCTCTCCTCCTTCCTATCTATCAACAGGAACTCTCTATTTAATTAATTAATAAACAAGGTTCTGTCTGACTTCCTGATCTAATTAATTAAGTTCAATAAGCTTCTTCCTAGTCCCATATCCTGTGTCCCCACCAGACATGGGGGGCAACAAACAGCTGTTACACCATCACAGTGGGCTGGCTACCCCAGAGGATGTGTATATACACTGTATATTCAGTTTGACCAGAATGTATTTGATTCAGTTTGACCAGCATGTATTTGATTCAGTTTGACCAGCATGTATTTGATTCAGTTTGACCAGCATGTATTTGATTCAGTTTGACCAACATGTATTTGATTCAGTTTGACCAGCCTGTATTTGATTCAGTTGGACCAGCCTGTATTTGATTCAGTTTGACCAGCATGTATTTGATTCAGTTGGACCAGCATGTATTTGATTCAGTTTGACCAGCCTGTATCTGATTCAGTTTGACCAGCATGTATTTGATTCAGTTTGACCAACATGTATTTGACTCAGTTGGACCAGCCTGTATTTGATTCAGTTGGACCAGCCTGTATTTGATTCAGTTGGACCGGCCTGTATTTGATTCAGTTTCAGTGTATTTGTTGGACATGTACACTGTGTGTACATTTAGTTTGAGGAATGAACCAGTGAAAGCTTCGTCTGATTTGACTGCCGTTATGTCACTTCTCTTGGAAGAAGGGACAATCATCCTTAAATGGGATTCACTTCTAAAAGAGGGAGGTGGAAGCTAAGGGTTGATTTAAAGTGGAACTGACAGCATTCTAGCAACATGAGATCTTATCTGTTCATATACACCCCCAGGAAGAATGACACTTTTTTAAAACATCTTCTGTCAAGTGAGCACTTAGATCTGGTCATTTTCACATGTTCATTCATTGTTAGAGTGGTTGAGAAATATGTGTAGTAAGGCATTTGTGAATATTCTGGTAATATAGTGGTAGAGTGGCTGTGCGTCTGGACAATGGGACACACAGTACTGTAAATAAAACCTAGTAAAAACATCTGTCTCACCCAGGACCGGAGTCTACGCAGACCTCTGTACCAGAGCCAATCAGAGCTACAGTAGGCATTTATCCAAACAAGCCGTTTGCCACAAGGACCTGCCGTCATTCACTTTGAACTGGACTCTGTGTTTACAGGCAGTTGCAACAGTGCAACTTTATATCATTAGAATGCATTCGGCAAAGCCACAAAATACACCTGATGGATATCTGCAAACATGTAAATACCACAGGAGTCTTTCTTACATTTGGGAACTTTAGGGAAAGGGGATACCTAGTCAGTTGTTCAACTAAATGCCTTCAACTGAAATGTGTCTTCCTCATTTAACCCCTCTGAATCAGAGAGGTGCAGGAGGCTGCCTTAATCAACGTCCACGTTTTCGGCGCCCAGTTAGTTAACTGCCTTGCTCAGGGGCAGAACAACAGATTTTTACCTTGTCAGCTCGGGGATTCGATCCTGTCACACCCTGACCTTAGAGAGCCTTTTTATGTCTCTATTTGGTTTGGTCAGGGTGTGATTTGGGTGGGCATTCTATGTTCTTTATTTCTAGGTTTTGTGTTTCTATGTTTTGGCCGGGTATGGTTCTCAATCAGGGACAGCTGTCTATCGTTGTCTCTGATTGGGAATCATACTTAGGCAGCCTGTTTTGCCACCTTAGGTTGTGGGATGTTGTTTTTTGTTAGCTCTGTGTAGCCTACGGAACGTGATGTTCGTTGTTCTTTTCTTTTGTTGTTTTGTTTGGTGTTCGGATTTAATAAAGAATCATGAACACGTACCACGCTGCACCTTGGTCCACTTCTTCCGACGAGCGTTACAGATCCAGCAACCTTTCGGTTACTGGCCCAATGCTCTAATCACTAGTACAGTCCTATTGATCAAACAACCATAAAAAGGTAGGCTATCTTTCCCTATATGCACATCAACAACAACAACTTCAGAAACTAATGCTAGCCAGAGCAAGATGAGTTAAAATCTAACAAAGGAACATTAGATAAACCCTCTCAAATGTTTTCAGCTAGTTGGCTGTCAAAATTGCACTGATATAAGATGGGAAATAGCCTGCTCGTCCTTCTGAGGCTTGCCTACCAATGCATGCTTGTCCCAACCAAGCACCCAAGCTAACTGGCGAAAGTTGTCTAGCTTGCTAGCTAGCTACTTCCAGACACAAATGAGAGAACACCTCACTCTGACCATTTTACTGGCCGTAGCAGAGCTGGTTAGGCTGTTTACATGTTATTTAGAGCGTTTGTGACTAAGTATTGGTCTTTTTTTGCCTACGTTACTGAATGCTTTACTGTACATCATGGAATGTTGAGTCAAATAGAACCTATTTTTTTTCAATCTCTTATAAAGTTGGTTTAGTAGCATAAACTGGCCATTTGATATTTTTGACTGATATTATGATTGTCTGTTTGTTTCATATCTGCGAAGAAGTTAAAAATGTTTTCACTTCCACTTTAAATCAGGCTTAAGTAAGTGACTAGTGGGAAAATCCCATTTGTTTCTTTCCCATTCCCCATTTGGAATGGGGATTATGTATTGGATCATATTCCATATTGGGAAAAACCTGTCTCTGATTGTTTCAGTTTGGCTGCAAAGAGGAAAGAGGAAACATGGCTGACGTGGTATTGTTGCTGCTCTGTGAATCACTCCTCTGTTTCCTTCTCAAAGATTTTCTTTCTTTTTGAAAAAGAATGAATGAGGGAACACTTTGGGCACGGAGAGAGGGAGAAGAGGATAGGAGGAGGGGGGGAGGGAGGGAGGAGGAGGGTACATAGTAGGAGCGTTTCATAGTCACAGATGGGTGAGAGGAGTCTAAGGGGGGAGAAAGGGGGAGGATAGGTGAGGAGGAGGGTGAGAGAGGAGGTTGAGCGGGGTGAAACGGGGAGGATAAGTGAGGAGGAGGGTGAGAGAGGAGAATGAGCGGGGTGAAACAGGGAGGATAAGTGAGGAGGAGGGTGAGAGAGGAGAATGAGTGGGGTGAAACAGGGAGGATAAGTGAGGAGGAGGGTGAGAGAGGAGAATGAGCGGGGTGAAACAGGGAGGATAAGTGAGGAGGAGGGTGAGAGAGGTTGAGCGGGGTGAAACATGGAGGATAGGTGAGGAGGAGGGTGAGAGAGGAGGTTGAGCGGGGTGAAACGGGGACGATAGGAGAGGAGGAGGGTGAGAGAGGAGGTTGAGCGGGGTGAAACGGGGAGGATAGGTGAGGAGGAGGGTGAGAGAGGAGGTTGAGCGGGGTGAAACGGGGAGGATAGGTGAGGAGGGGGTGAAACGGGGAGGATAGGTGAGGAGGAGGGTGAGAGAGGAGGTTGAGCGGGGTGAAACGGGGAGGATAGGTGAGGAGGAGGGTGAGAGAGGAGGGTGAGAGAGGAGGTTGAACGGGGTGAAACAGGGAGGATAGGTGAGGAGGAGGGTGAGAGAGGAGGTTGAGTGGGGTGAAACGGGGAGGATAGGTGAGGAGGAGGGTGAGAGAGGAGGTTGAGCGGGGTGAAACGGGGAGGATAGGTGAGGGGGAGGGTGAGAGAGGCGGTTGAGCGGGGTGAAACAGGGAGGATATGTGAGGAGGAGGGTGAGAGAGGAGGTTGAGCGGGGTGAAACAGGGAGGATAGGTGAGGAGGAGGGTGAGAGAGGAGGTTGAGCGGGGTGAAACGGGGAGGATAGGTGAGGAGGAGGGTGAGAGAGGAGGGTGAGAGAGGAGGCTGAGCGGGGTGAAACAGGGAGGATAGGTGAGGAGGAGGGTGAGAGAGGAGGTTGAGTGGGGTGAAACAGGGAGGATAGGTGAGGAGGAGGGTGAGAGAGGAGGTTGAGCGGGGTGAAACGGGGAGGATAGGTGAGGAGGAGGGTGAGAGAGGAGGTTGAGTGGGGTGAAACGGGGAGGATAGGTGAGGAGGAGGGTGAGAGAGGAGAATGAGCGGGGTGAAACAGGGAGGATAAGTGAGGAGGAGGGTGGGAGAGGAGGTTGAGTGGGGTGAAACGGGGAGGATAGGTGAGGAGGAGGGTGAGAGAGGAGGTTGAGCGGGGTGAAACAGGGAGGATAGGTGAGGAGGAGGGTGAGAGAGGAGGTTGCGCGGGGTGAAACGGGGAGGATAGGTGAGGAGGAGGGTGAGAGAGGAGGTTGAGCGGGGTGAAACGGGGAGGATAGGTGAGGAGGAGGGTGAGAGAGGAGGTTGAGCGGGGTGAAACAGGGAGGATAGGTGAGGAGGAGGGTGAGAGAGGAGGTTGAGCGGGGTGAAACGGGGACGATAGGAGAGGAGGAGGGTGAGAGAGGAGGTTGAGCGGGGTGAAACGGGGAGGATAGGTGAGGAGGAGGGTGAGAGAGGAGGTTGAGCGGGGTGAAACGGGGAGGATAGGTGAGGAGGAGGGTGAGAGAGGAGGTTGAGCGGGGTGAAACGGGGAGGATAGGTGAGGAGGGGGTGAAACGGGGAGGATAGGTGAGGAGGAGGGTGAGAGAGGAGGTTGAGCGGGGTGAAACGGGGAGGATAGGTGAGGAGGAGGGTGAGAGAGGAGGGTGAGAGAGGAGGTTGAACGGGGTGAAACAGGGAGGATAGGTGAGGAGGAGGGTGAGAGAGGAGGTTGAGTGGGGTGAAACGGGGAGGATAGGTGAGGAGGAGGGTGAGAGAGGAGGTTGAGCGGGGTGAAACGGGGAGGATAGGTGAGGGGGAGGGTGAGAGAGGCGGTTGAGCGGGGTGAAACAGGGAGGATATGTGAGGAGGAGGGTGAGAGAGGAGGTTGAGCGGGGTGAAACAGGGAGGATAGGTGAGGAGGAGGGTGAGAGAGGAGGTTGAGCGGGGTGAAACGGGGAGGATAGGTGAGGAGGAGGGTGAGAGAGGAGGGTGAGAGAGGAGGCTGAGCGGGGTGAAACAGGGAGGATAGGTGAGGAGGAGGGTGAGAGAGGAGGTTGAGTGGGGTGAAACAGGGAGGATAGGTGAGGAGGAGGGTGAGAGAGGTTGAGCGGGGTGAAACGGGGAGGATAGGTGAGGAGGAGGGTGAGAGAGGAGGTTGAGTGGGGTGAAACGGGGAGGATAGGTGAGGAGGAGGGTGAGAGAGGAGAATGAGCGGGGTGAAACAGGGAGGATAAGTGAGGAGGAGGGTGGGAGAGGAGGTTGAGTGGGGTGAAACGGGGAGGATAGGTGAGGAGGAGGGTGAGAGAGGAGGTTGAGCGGGGTGAAACAGGGAGGATAGGTGAGGAGGAGGGTGAGAGAGGAGGTTGAGCGGGGTGAAACGGGGAGGATAGGTGAGGAGGAGGGTGAGAGAGGAGGTTGAGCGGGGTGAAACGGGGAGGATAGGTGAGGAGGAGGGTGAGAGAGGAGGTTGAGCGGGGTGAAACAGGGAGGATAGGTGAGGAGGAGGGTGAGAGAGAGGGAGACTGTACTGTTTGTGTTTTCCAGGAAGTGAACACCGGGCAGCTTAATATAAAAACAACACAATGACACTAGCTATAGCATTACGTGTGTGTGTGTGTTCATGCATGTGTGTACCACACCACAGCATACAGTACAAGGACAGGACAGAGAGGAGGGGAAGGATGAGAGGACAAAGGGATGAGAGAAGGATAAGAGGAGGATGAGAGAATTATGAGAGAATGGTGACAGAGAAGAAGAAATGATGGACAGATCGGAGCAGCATTATATTAAAGGTTGTCACTGAACATCTATTCATTATGTCTACTGAACAAGTCTGTGTGTACTTTACTGTGTGTGACCTGTATGTGCCCTATGTTGATTCCTACAGTGAGAGAGAGTGTGTGTGTGTGTGTGTGTGTGTGTGTGTGTGTGTGTGTGTGTGTGTGTGTGTGTGTGTGTGTGTGTGTGTGTGTGTGTGTGTGTGTGTGTGTGTGTGTGTGTGTGTGTGTGTGTGTGTGTGTGTGTGTGTGTGTGTGTGTGTGTGTGTTCGTGCGTGTGTGTGACGAGGGACACAGCCTCTCAGCCAGGGGAAAAACAGGAAGTTTAACAGCAGCATTTTTCCTTGTTACCATGGAGGCGGATGCCGTTGCCATGATTTTATATGGCCTTTCCCAAACACATCATCATCATCATCATCGTTATCTGGACTAGATTGGCCTGGATTGGACTCTCATCCAGTACTTATCTCCCATCCCATCCTTAAACGTAAAACTACAAAGTTATCTGTAAAACAATGTCCCACACCCCTCCAAACCACACACACGCCCGTTAGATACAGGGGCGTCATACACCCCAAAAATCAGAGGGGGCATAAAGTACGTGAGGATGGCAGGGGCGGATCTGGAGGCGGGCTATGCCCCCCGTCCATAAATTGGATTGAATTTTTTTTTCCTGGAATCTAGATCCATAATAATTATTCTTAATTCTATGTAAAAAATATATGTTTACTTTTCTGCATATCTAAGCATACCTGCATAGCTGTCTGTATTCTCCTGATTGGTGGTTTTTATTTAAAGCAACTAAATATGCTTCTCTGCAGCTCTGCTAAAATAAGAAAAGAATGTGAGTCTTATTCAATACATTTAGTTATTGCTTGCTTTTCGAAAGTCTCCCAACCTTGCCAGCAGGCATGCCAGCTAAGATAGTTCAACAAGCAACTCTTAGACAAAGGGTTCAAAAGGGTTCTTCGGCTGTCCCCATAAGAGAACCCTTTTTGGTTCCAGGTAGAACCCTTTTGGGTTCCATGAAGAACCCTCTGTGGAAAAATGGAAAATGGTTCTACCTGTAAACAAAAAGGGTTATTGAAAGGGTTCTCCTATGGGGACAGCCAAATAACCCTTTTAGGTTATAAATAGCACCTTTTTCTCTAAGAGTGTAGCTACTCTTACATGAGCGACAGGTTCTTGTCAGCTAGTTATGAGGTTGGGAGATTTTAGGGAACCTATCTGGGCTAACTAAAGCTAACTTCTTAACATTTGCTAGGTGGCTAGTAGTATTACAGAGAAACAACAACAAAAACAAAAATGTTAATTAAATGTTTATTTCTTCTTTATTTTTGACAGGAAAAATCTGAGTGGGCACGTGCCCTTGTGGCCCTTCATGGGCCTGACGCCTCTGGTTGGATGAAGAGGGTTTTAATAGTGATTCAGTCTATTCAATGCAGATGTTTCCATTGAAATGAACTCAGTGTTTAATGTAGCTGTCTTCATTTCCTCCCTCCCTCCCTCCCTCCCTCCCTCCCTCCCTCCCTCCCTCCCTCCCTCCCTCCCTCCCTCCCTCCCTCCCTCCCTCCCTCCTATTCAAACCTAGATACAGCACTCTTTCCATGCTCAAATATTGACTTGTTCATCTATAAATACAGCAGATCTCTCTACCAGCCTTCCTGTAGTCAATTTGAATCACAGATTCTGCTTGTCTTTCCATGTTGCTCTCCACCTGACTAACAGTCTAACTTTGGCTGACCAGAATCAGGTTTAGCCTTAACCTTGTTGGTTAATGACCAGGGCAGGTACTTGGTTACCTGTCCTAAAGCTACATTCAAAACACATTTATTGCGGTGTTTGTGTGTACTTGTGTGTACGTATGTGTATGTGTGTTTACAGTATGCATGCTATACTGTATGTGGGTATATTTGAGGAAAGCATTAATGCATCAGATTTCCAAACAATTTCTCATCACTCCCCATTCCTTCCCCTTCCTCCCCTCACACACTTCACACACTCCTTCTCCCTCATCCTCTAACCCTCCCTCTCCCCCTCCTTCCCTCCCCTCTCCTCCCCCTCCCCTCCCACTCTTCTCCCCTAATTCTCTTCTCCCCCTCCTTCCCTCCCCCTCTCCTCCCATCCCTCTCCCCCTCTCCTCCCTCTCCTCCCCTCATCCTCAGGTGTGTCCCCAGTAAAGGTAGCACATGCCCCCGTTCCTCCTCCTACACTCTGACACACATTCACAACACTGTCTTTGATCGTGAGGGTGGCTCGGTTCAGTGGGAATTTCTAATGAGGGTCCCTCTCCTCCCATCTCTCTCTATCCCATCTCTCTCTCTCTCTCTCTCTCTCTCTCTCTCTCTCTCTCTCTCTCTCTCTCTCTCTCTCTCTCTCTCTCTCTCTCTCTCTCTCTCTCTCTCTCTCTCTCTCTCTCTCTCTCTCTCTCTCTCCCATCTCTCTCTCTCTCTCGCTCTCTCTGTTTCTCTCTCTCTCTCTCTCTCTCTCTCTCTCTCTCTCTCTCTCTCTCTCTCTCTCTCTCTGTCTCACTTTCTCTCTCTGTCTTTTTCTCTCTCTTTCAATTCATCATAATGAAAAAAAAAACTTTTTTCTTTATTTTTCTTTTCTATTTTCCTCCTCCAAGTTTCTCTGAATGTTTGGAGAGGTCACCCTCAGGGGTTGGAAGCCTCTTCCACTCCTTCACTCCTCTTCTCCTCTTCTCCCCCTCTCATCCTCTCTTCAATCCCTCTCTCTTCTCTCTCCCCAACATCAATCCATCCCTTGTCTCCTCCTCTGATCCATTCCCAACATAAATACAACGTGTCCTATAGGTTCCTATAAGGTTTGTGTGTATGAGCCTTAATGTGTGTGTCTCTCTCAACCTTTCTGCCAGAATACATAGCCCAGGGTGCCAAGAAAATCCCCATATCCTTCTCCTCTCTTCTTTCCTCCATCGTTCACTACACCCTTTCATGAGTGAGACGAAAAGAAAGAGAACGAAAGAGGTTAACCTTGTTAACAAATTGATGCGGTTACATTTCCACAGGTTTTCCGTTGTTAAAACAAATCACTGCCTTGTGAAGAGAAAACCACCTTCCTGCTGGACCCCCTTACACACACGCACACGCACACGCACAGGCACGCACGTACACACACACACACACACCTGTAACTGTAGCCCCCAGGACCTTGTCCATATGTTGTTCATAGCTGCGGCCCCAGACCCTGGACTGAGTTTTACTGGAAGAACCTGAGGATAGAGGAAAGAGATGCCTCTTATAGAAGTTCTGTTTCTTTGTCTCGTCTGCTGTACGGTTGTTTGTTCCTGAACAGATGACCATAGAAAGACAACTTTGACAGAAATAACTGAAAGTACTTTTCATGAATTGAGTAAAAGCATAAGGGAAAAAGTCGAATATTTCTGCAAGGAAATGTAGGAAAATATTCCTGCAACAGAGTAGAACAAATCTCCCCAAACGTAGTTTAGAGTTGAGCCCACAACTCTTTCCTGTGAGAATATTTGCTCGACTCAGAGGTAAATACAAATGTCTTGTTGGTTTTTCGTGGTAAAATGACAGAAATGTGGTTATTTGCAGAAATGTGACTATAATATTAAGAATATAGAGATGCACAGTACATGAAATGCGTCATGGGGAGAGAATACATACACACATTGATACACACCACACACTGTACAGACCGTAAAGGCTTGTGTCAGTGGATGTGTGTGTTGATAGTTCCATGTTAGAACAAGTGTGTTTAGAGCATGTAAAAAAAAAGAACGGAAGAGAGAGGGGGGGGGGGGGTGTAACAGGGTATGACTGAAAGAGAGGGGAGGAGGGGGTAACAGGGTACGACTGAAAGAGAGGAGGAGGGGGTGACAGGGTATGACTGAAAGAGAGGGGAGGAGGGGGTGACACGGTATGACTGAAAGAGAGGGGAGGAGGGGGGTGACAGGGTATGACTGAAAGAGAGGGGAGGAGGAGGGTAACAGGGTACGACTGAAAGAGAGGGGAGGAGGGGGGTAACAGGGTACGACTGAAAGAGAGGAGGAGGGGGTGACAGGGTATGACTGAAAGAGAGGGGAGGAGGGGGTGACAGGGTATGACTGAAAGAGAGGGGAGGAGGGGGGTGACAGGGTATGACTGGAGGAGGGGGGTGACAGGGTATGATTAAAAGAGAGGGTAGGAGGGGGGTGACAGGGTATAACTGAAAGAGAGGGGAGGAGGGGGGTGACAGGGAATGACTGAATGAGAGGGGAGGAGGGGGGTGACAGGGTATGACTGGAGGAGAGTGGAGGAGGGGGTGACAGAGTATGACTGAACGAGAGGGGAGGAGGGGGTGACAGGGTATGACTGAATGAGAGGGGAGGAGGGTGACGGGGTATGACTGAAAGAGAGGGGAGGAGGGTGGATGACAGGGTATGACTGAAAGAGAGGGGAGGAGGGGGGATGACAGGGTATGACTGAAAGAGAGGGGAGGAGGGGGTGACAGTGTACGACTGAAAGAGAGAGGCTGTGAGAGAAATATTAAAAAGGGGAAACAGGTGGAGTGGCTAAAAGAGAGAGAAAAAACGAGAGATTGACTGGGAGGTATTTCTGGAATGCACCTTCACTTACATACAGACCAGGAGAGAGCACACACACACACACACACACACACACACACACACACACACACACACACACACACACACACACACACACACACACACACACACACACACACACACACACACACACACACACACACACACACACACACACAGACATATACCCCCCCCCACACACACACACACACACACAGACATACACACACACACACACACACACACACAACTCTGCTTTCTCTCTCTCTCTCTCTCTCCATCTCTCTCTGTCAAATTCAAATTCAGATTTCTTATCTGTATTGCCAAAGCAGTATAGTTGTCCAGCATTTCAGTGAATACAGTACAATGCAATGAGGATAATGAAATCCATTTCATTTCAGTAGTAATAATAATAATACATATAATCCTATATACAGATACAACACTACTGCTGTTGTATTGCGGAACCTACAGTCCATACATTTAATTTAAAAAATAGATTATAACAAGAAAAATAAGAATACACACAACACCCCATAAGGACAAAGCGAAAATAGATTTTTAGAAATGTTTGCAAAAAATAAAATAAAATACTGAAATACCTTATTTACATAAGTATTCAGACCTTTTGATATGAGACTCGGAATTGCACTCAGGTGCATCCTGTTTCCATTGATCATCCTTGAGATGTTTCTACAACTTGATTGGAGTCCACCTGACAGGGAGGATCTGCAGAGAAGAATGGGAGAAACTCCCCAGATACAGGTGTAGCATCAAAACCAAGAAGACTCAAGGCTGTAATCACTGCCAAAGGTGCTTCAACAACGTACTGAGTAAAGGGTCTGAATACTTATGTGAATATGATATTTGTTTTTGCAAAAATGTCTACAAACCTCTGTTTGATTTGTCATTATGGGGTATTGTTCCGATTGATGAGGGGAAAAACTATTTCATCCATTTTAGAATAAGGCTGTAACAAAAAAAGTGAAGGGGTCTGAAAACTTTCAGAATGTACTGTATGTAGAGTACCAGTCAAAAGTTTAGACACACCTACTCATTCAAGGGTTTTTCTTTCGTTTTTACCATTTTCTACATTGAGAATAATAGTGAAGACATTCAAACTAGGAAATAACACATATGGAATCATGTAGTTACCATAAAAGTGTTAAACAAAACAAAACATAAATTATATTGAGATTCTTCAAAGAGGCCAACCTTTGCCTTGATGACAGCTTTGCACACTATTGGTATTCTCTCAACCAGCTTCATGAGGTAGTCACCTGGAATGTATTTCAATTAACAGGTGTGCCTTGTTAAAAGTTCATTTGTGGAATTTATTTCCTTCTTCCAGTTTTTTTCAATTGCTAACAAACAGTACTGAAGCCACTTTTTCAAAACTCGTCACACAGTCTGCATTATCAACATGCATCGTGGCCAAACAGTTAATCTCACATCCAAAACTCACTCAAACCACCAAAACACTTCATACATGTCTCAAAATAAGCTTGTTCGACCATAACACTGGCAACAATTCTCACTCAGAAAGCATAACTTGTCACTCACAACACACCGACCTAAAAACACTAACAACAGGGAGGATTACATAAATGATGAACTGTTGAATGATTTTTCACATAAATCAGTATTTCATTATAGAAGAAGAATAACACCTTTTCACTTTATTGACTGTACTAAAGTATATGTAACAAGAATGAATCAGAAATGCAGCAATTTGCTTCAGTAGCCTTTACTTTTTCTATATCTTTGCATATAGTAATTTACTTGTGAAAAATAAAAAGTTAAAACAAAGAGCATATTCCTGAAATTCCAGGTCTGCAATAATAATTACAAAAAACCATCATCAACATGTATAGTATAACACTCATACTGTACAGTACTGTGAGGGTTCTAGTTCTCATCAACATGTATAGTATAACACTCATACTGTACAGTACTGTGAGGGTTCTAGTTCTCATCAACATGTATAATATAATCACTCATACTGTACTGTACTGTGAGGGTTCTAGTTCTCATCAACATGTATAATATAATAACTCATACTGTACAGTACTGTGAGGGAAGAGAGAGAGAGAGAGAGAGAGAAAGCACATTATTGACCCTGACACATATAGACAGACAGGCAGGCAGGCAGACAGACAGACAGATAGACAGGAAGAAAAACAGATAGATGGAAATAGACACAGACACAGGTGTGTGTGCAAGTGCATGCATGCATATATGTGTGTGCGGAAGTGTGTGTGTGTATGAATGTGAGTGTACGTATGCGTGCATGTATGTATGTGTTTGTGAGTTTGTGCATGCTTGACGCGTGTGTTCTCTGTCTGCATCCCCCCTTACACAATCACATCTCGCTGTCCTCTCCACTTCCTGTTTATACTCAGCCACTTCCTGTGGATGGTGTGCGTGTCTTCATACCACCACTCAGTCCACAGAACAGCTCACACTTGGGCTGAGGCTATTCCCTACATAGTTCATTAGTTTTTCCAGGGCCCTGGTCAAAAGTAGTGCACTAAATAGGGAATATGGTCCCATTTCAGACACAGACTTGGGACATAACCTCCTTAGTATGACTTATGTGGTGATGACTTATAAAATCCAATGACTGTAGTGATGACACAATACAATTTATTCCTTGAAACTGAAATTCATATGAATACAATCATTGTGTTAAATATGCAACATGCTCTCACAGTCTCACTGGAGAATTAGACGTTTTTGCACTTTTCTCCAAACGTCAATTTTTTGTTGTTGTTGTTGCTCCTCCTGTTCCGCATCGTTCCGTTTCTCCAAACGTCAAATTTGGAAGTTAAGGTTTTGGTTTGGGTTAAAACATTATGTTAAGGCAGTCATTCTGAATGGTTAAGGTAAGGGTTAGGGTTTGGGATAGGATTTAAACAAGAACATACAAAACAAGTGTCTACCACTGGCATTGAACACGCAACCTTCAGTTCCGGAGTCAAGGGATCTTTTCATGTTTTTTTTTTAGGACACACACACGTAACGTTGGTGTCTTGCCATGCAGGTGTCCTAGTCAGCTAAATCCTATAATACTGTAGATCCACATCATCATAAAGACACAGGCAGATCAATGGGATGTCTGTGTGTGTACTAATGCAACACACACACACACACACACACACACACACACACACACACACACACACACACACACACACACACACACACACACACACACACACACACACACACACACACAACACGCAATCTTGTGGGAATTACACACAAAAATGTAGATATACAGTGTAAATCAAATCAAATGTTATTTGTCACATGCAAATACAACAGGTGTAGTAAACCTTACAGTGAAGTGCTGAATACAACAGGTGTAGTAAACCTTACAGTGAAATACTGAATACAACAGGTGTAGTAAACCTTACAGTGAAATGCTGAATACAACAAGTGTAGACCTTACAGTGAAATACTGAATACAACAGCTGTAGTAGACCTTACAGTGAAATGCTGAATACAACAGGTGTAGTAAACCTTACAGTGAAATACTGAATACAACAGGTGTAGTAAACCTTACAGTGAAATGCTGAATACAACAAGTGTAGACCTTACAGTGAAATACTGAATACAACAGCTGTAGTAGACCTTACAGTGAAATGCTGAATACAACAGGTGTAGTAAACCTTACAGTGAAATACTGAATACAACAGGTGTAGTAAACCTTACAGTGAAATGCTGAATACAACAGGTGTAGTAAACCTTACAGTGAAATGCTGAATACAACAGGTGTAGTAGACCTTACAGTGAAATGCTGAATACAACAGGTGTAGTAGACCTTACAGTGAAATGCTGAATACAACAGGTGTAGTAAACCTTACAGTGAAATACTGAATACCACAGGTGTAGTAAACCTTACAGTGAAAAACTGAATACCACAGGTGTAGTAGACCTTACAGTGAAATACTGAATACAACAGGTGTAGTAAACCTTACAGTGAAATACTGAATACAACAGGTGTAGTAAACCTTACAGTGAAATACTGAATACAACAGGTGTAGTAGACCTTACAGTGAAATACTGAATACAACAGGTGTAGTAGACCTTACAGTGAAATGCTGAATACAACAGGTGTAGTAGACCTTACAGTGAAATGCTGAATACAACAGGTGTAGTAAACCTTACAGTGAAATGCTGAATACAACAGGTGTAGTAAACCTTACAGTGAAATACTGAATACCACAGGTGTAGTAAACCTTACAGTGAAAAACTGAATACCACAGGTGTAGTAGACCTTACAGTGA
>NC_092087.1:85305885-85318730 GCF_045679555.1 Salvelinus alpinus | reverse complement strand
CCAGGGGCCTGTTGCACAAAAGTAGAAATTAAGAGCATCCGGGATAAATGACTCAGCTGAGCTCAATGAAGCCAAAACATGTGCGTCCAGGCTTAATTGGTTGCACAAAGACCAAGCCAGGATGAGCAGACACGGATTCATTAAGCCAGGTGAAACCAATCCTGGATAGGTGCGCGCTCACGGCTCACTCAAATAGACCCCGCCACAGATCACAGATTAACTGATTTACCATGGCAACTAGAGCCGCGTACTTTTCCCCGTCGGAAGCACAAATCCTCATGGAGGCATACGAGGAGGTAAAAGATATAATTAAGAAGAAAGGCAACACCGCCACAGTGATAAAGCAAAGAGAAAAAGCGTGGCAAAGTATTGCAGACCGCCTGAATGCGTAAGTAGTGCACAATTACACACTCACCGCTCCGCTGAAACATCACAATTACAATTCAAATATTTAATTCACATCTCCAAAAATGCAGTTGTACTGTAATTATGAAACGGTTAAATTTTTAATTGAAATGCACTGCAGATATGAGTGAAATTGTGTAAAGTAACTCCATCACACTGTATAAAGCTATGATACATTTTTTGATATTTTTACTGAAAACAAGACAAAAATACCAAGTAATTTTTTGCAGTGTGACTCCATTAAATGTGTGTGTGTGTGTGTGTGTGTGTGTGTGTGTGTGTGTGTGTGTGTGTGTGTAGATTAAACATGAACGGGCCAAAACGGACATGGCAGCAGGTCAAAATCAAATACAAGAACATTCTGCAGAATGGTATGGTCCCTGACTAATATTTAACAAAGCACAAGCATATATTGTACCCAGAAGGTGCCTGCTCACACATTGTCTGTACTGTTTTAGCAGTGAAAAAGAATACCCACAGACAAGGCACGGGTGGTGGGTCACCAAAGGCTGACCTTACCCCAGCAGAGGACATGGCCTTGGAGCTAAATAAAGGCAGGCCCGTCTTAGAGGGGATCCCTGGGGGGAAAGAGACGAGCATAGGTTCCTCCCAAGATGCCACCCGCTTCATTCAAGGTATGTCCTTCCATCTCTACATGGGATACAACCACATTCATATTGAATCAATTTGGACTGTCTGACTTTGGTTTACCTATTGCCTTGCAGTGTCTGGCAGCACTGTGTTCCTGTTAGAGCCACCAGCACAAGCACCAGACGATGCTGATCCAGTGAGTACTCCATCAAAGGCATACTGTAGGCCTGGCATGTCTTGTCTACTAGCTTCAATATGAATCCGATTAAATGTGATAGGGTGAAGGCCCCAGTGCAGCAGCAACAGCACATGATGGAGACGATGATGAGGAGGAGACCATCTCTCTGGATTCCAGAAGGCATGAGGTATCATGTTAAGACTGTGAAAGTACTATTTACTCTACAATGGTGAGGAGTCCTCATCAAAATCAAAAAATCGAATTTCTTTTACAGGACCCAGATGCTATACAGTGGGAAAACCAGCCTGGCAACATAGTGCGTATTAATAAAAGGACACCACATCCTGCCAAATTCCAGCTGCGCTAATTGTATTGTGTTCACAGAGCTCACAAGCTATCAGAAAGTTGTATGGCAACCACCTCCGGCGCCAAATAGAACTGGCAGACATAGACATTCAGTACAAGAAGAAAAAGATGGAAAATCTTGCACTGGAGTCCGAAATAAAAAAGAGGACAATTAGGAAACTGGACCTTGAAATAAAAAAACTTGAGAGGGAGGTGAGATATGCCTTCAATGTACACTGTATGCTAACTGTAACACAAATGTATTAATCATTATTTTTCTTTCCTCCCCCAGCTCCAAGAAGATGACACAGCTCAAAATAAAAATTAGGTATATTCTCGTAAAGTCAAGTGAGCCATGACATATGAGCTCTTATTGTGAGCACACAGGACGGTGGCATCTTTCTAAGGTTTTTTTTATTTTCCCAGCAATCAGTACAACCAAGTCATCGTTATAAGGCATCGCCCTCTTTTGCCCACCCCCCAGCACCAGGTGTGGCCACTAGCCTATATGAAGGCCCAAAATTGTGTGTTCCTTTCTGCTCTGACAATGGCATGCCCATTCGTGCGAGATGTGGTGGATGAAGAAGCACTTGTGCTGAGGAGAGCCTTCAGGCGAGAAAGGGTCTTCAGGGACCGGTTGGACCCACTGGCCTTCCCTGATGACCATCTATATGAAAGATACAGGTTTTCTGCAGATGGCATCAGGTATCTATGCAGACTACTGGGTCCCAGGATTAAGCACCGCACTGCACGGAGCCATGCACTGAGTGTGGAGCAAATGGTTTGTGTGGCCTTGCGCTTTTTTGCTAGTGGAGCCTTCCTGTACTCAGTGGGGGATGCAGAACAGCTGAACAAGGCCACAATTTGCCGCACAATAAGGAGTGTGTGTCTGGCTATCAAAGCATTAGCAGATGTCTTCATCTCCTTCCCTGGCCACAGAAGACTCTGTGACATCAAAGAGGAGTTCTATAGGATTGCAGGTAAGAGGATCTACAAATTACAGGACAACTGTTAACACATAGTAGGATACTCATTACTTTGTGTGACAGGTTTCCCCAATGTCATTGGTGCAGTGGACTGCACACACATAAGGATAAAAGCCCCCTCAGGTGCCCATGAGGCCGATTTTGTGAATAGGAAATCCTTTCACAGCATTAATGTTCAGGTGAACATAACTTTTTGATATTGTCCATCGACGAACACTCTGCATTGCCAGTGATGTGCATTGATTGGTGTAATATTCCTCATCTTATGATTTCAGATGGTCTGCAATGCTGACTGTGTGATCAGCAATGTTGTGGCAAAATGGCCTGGCTCAGTCCATGACTCCAGAATCTTTCGGGCCTCTGAAATCTATCAGTGCCTATCACAAGGTAAGCCACACAACCCCTATTTATAACCATCATGGCTGTGTCAAGAATATCACTGTGTTTATGAGGTAGTAATGATGAGATTTTGTGTTGACAGGTGAATTCTCTGGTGTGTTGCTGGGAGACAGGGGGTATGGCTGCCAGCCTTTTCTCCTGACACCTTTCACAGACCCCCAGGAAGCACAGCAGGCCTACAACCATGCCCATGCCAGGACCAGGGCCAGAGTTGAAATGACCTTTGGCCTCCTGAAGGCACGCTTTCACTGCCTTCACAAATTAAGGGTCAGCCCTGTTAGGGCATGTGATATTACTGTGGCTTGTGCTGTCCTCCACAATGTGGCCTGCCTGAGGAAGGAGAGGGCCCCCAGAGTGCCACCAGCCATGGACTGGGACAATCCGGCAATCTTCCCTGATGACGACAGTGGTCGGCTGCTGAGGGACCAATATGTGTTGAATTATTTTAGTTAGTATGTGTGCTTTCAATTTTGGTTAAATATGTCCTGCGGTGGCAGAGGAATTTGGGTTTTTTTGGGTTCGTTTTTTGACGAATTTGGCCTCTTATGATGTTTGTGCGGTATACTGTGTGTAATACAAGGCTGCAGGGAGGCTACTGCATCCATTCATTTGTCTGTTCAGTTGATGTGTATGGATTTGTCCTGCATTTATTTTAGTGTGCAGACATGCAGGGTGTGTTATATACAGACCTTTGAATGTGTATGTATCATTTTGTATAATATGCTTGGATTCTGTGCTTTCCATCTTGTAGAGTCACTGTGACTTCAGTTTCGAAAGGAGCTGATGGTTTACCTGCTTTGTTTTGTCCTTATTCAATAAAGGAACATAATGTTACACATTGTGTTTTTATATTCATATGGAATGTGTATTTGTTTATATGACAGAGTACTAGGGCCACACTGAAGAAAAAGGATAAAGTCATAAATTTATGAGGCTGGTTCTTTCTGCAGAAAAGCTACATATTGTTTTTACAGTTTTGATACTTATGACAATGTGATACTTAATATTCTGGCACATCAGCATGTCTTTGTTTATGAAACCATACTGAAGTACAATTTCACGAAATGCCCCACATCTGTCATTTTAACAACTGTCCTCCTTTAAAACAACTGGTTACAATATTATGACTTGTGTTTTTTTCCCCTCTGTGGCCCTAATATTCTATCATTTTATATATAGCCTTATAGTCTATGGGAAACTGTAAATTATCTAATGATAGCAACATCATCTAAAAATCATTTTTTATCCAAAATCATTGAAATTAATGATCACAAATGTTTAAATAATAACAGTGGGTCTAGTTATATGTGATAACAATGTATAGTGAGCAGTGAAATAACTATTGGTTTCCATTTGTGGTGACTGCTGACTGACATTAGGGATGAGATTAAATAGATCCTGGAATTTAGCCTGGTCTGGAGCAGGCTAGCTCCACAGAATAAATCTCCATGGTAATTTATACCATAACATATCCTCCTGCCCCCTATCCATCTTTAGTGCAACCGGATTACGGATCAATTGAGCCAGGATCACCAAGATATCCTGGCTTAATCCCTTATCCTAGTTTTGTGCAACAGGCCCCTGGTTCCAATCCCATTCATTACATGTTGTGTATTTAACCCTCTGTTCCCCCGCATTGTCCTTGTCGGTGATTGTTTGTTTGTAAGCTATGTGCAAGATATGTTCTGGGGCCTGTTGCACAAAACTAGGATAGGGATTAAGCCAGGATATCTGGTGATCCTGCTAATTGATCCGTAATCCGGTTACTAAAGATGGATAGGGGGCAGGAGGATATGTTATGGTATAAATTACCATGGAGATTTATTCTGTGGAGCTAGCCTGCTCCAGACCAGGCTAAATTCCAGGATCTATTTAATCTCATCCCTAATGTCAGTCAGCAGTCACCACAAATGGAAACCAATAGTTATTTCACTGCTCACTATACATTGTTATCACATATAACTAGACCCACTGTTATTATTTAAACATTTGTGATCATTAATTTCAATGATTTTGGATAAAAAATGATTTTTAGATGATGTTGCTATCATTAGATAATTTACAGTTTCCCATAGACTATAAGGCTATATATAAAATGATAGAATATTAGGGCCACAGAGGGGAAAAAAACACAAGTCATAATATTGTAACCAGTTGTTTTAAAGGAGGACAGTTGTTAAAATGACAGATGTGGGGCATTTCGTGAAATTGTACTTCAGTATGGTTTCATAAACAAAGACATGCTGATGTGCCAGAATATTAAGTATCACATTGTCATAAGTATCAAAACTGTAAAAACAATATGTAGCTTTTCTGCAGAAAGAACCAGCCTCATAAATTTATGACTTTATCCTTTTTCTTCAGTGTGGCCCTAGTACTCTGTCATATAAACAAATACACATTCCATATGAATATAAAAACACAATGTGTAACATTATGTTCCTTTATTGAATAAGGACAAAACAAAGCAGGTAAACCATCAGCTCCTTTCGAAACTGAAGTCACAGTGACTCTACAAGATGGAAAGCACAGAATCCAAGCATATTATACAAAATGATACATACACATTCAAAGGTCTGTATATAACACACCCTGCATGTCTGCACACTAAAATAAATGCAGGACAAATCCATACACATCAACTGAACAGACAAATGAATGGATGCAGTAGCCTCCCTGCAGCCTTGTATTACACACAGTATACCGCACAAACATCATAAGAGGCCAAATTCGTCAAAAAACGAACCCAAAAAAACCCAAATTCCTCTGCCACCGCAGGACATATTTAACCAAAATTGAAAGCACACATACTAACTAAAATAATTCAACACATATTGGTCCCTCAGCAGCCGACCACTGTCGTCATCAGGGAAGATTGCCGGATTGTCCCAGTCCATGGCTGGTGGCACTCTGGGGGCCCTCTCCTTCCTCAGGCAGGCCACATTGTGGAGGACAGCACAAGCCACAGTAATATCACATGCCCTAACAGGGCTGACCCTTAATTTGTGAAGGCAGTGAAAGCGTGCCTTCAGGAGGCCAAAGGTCATTTCAACTCTGGCCCTGGTCCTGGCATGGGCATGGTTGTAGGCCTGCTGTGCTTCCTGGGGGTCTGTGAAAGGTGTCAGGAGAAAAGGCTGGCAGCCATACCCCCTGTCTCCCAGCAACACACCAGAGAATTCACCTGTCAACACAAAATCTCATCATTACTACCTCATAAACACAGTGATATTCTTGACACAGCCATGATGGTTATAAATAGGGGTTGTGTGGCTTACCTTGTGATAGGCACTGATAGATTTCAGAGGCCCGAAAGATTCTGGAGTCATGGACTGAGCCAGGCCATTTTGCCACAACATTGCTGATCACACAGTCAGCATTGCAGACCATCTGAAATCATAAGATGAGGAATATTACACCAATCAATGCACATCACTGGCAATGCAGAGTGTTCGTCAATGGACAATATCAAAAAGTTATGTTCACCTGAACATTAATGCTGTGAAAGGATTTCCTATTCACAAAATCGGCCTCATGGGCACCTGAGGGGGCTTTTATCCTTATGTGTGTGCAGTCCACTGCACCAATGACATTGGGGAAACCTGTCACACAAAGTAATGAGTATCCTACTATGTGTTAACAGTTGTCCTGTAATTTGTAGATCCTCTTACCTGCAATCCTATAGAACTCCTCTTTGATGTCACAGAGTCTTCTGTGGCCAGGGAAGGAGATGAAGACATCTGCTAATGCTTTGATAGCCAGACACACACTCCTTATTGTGCGGCAAATTGTGGCCTTGTTCAGCTGTTCTGCATCCCCCACTGAGTACAGGAAGGCTCCACTAGCAAAAAAGCGCAAGGCCACACAAACCATTTGCTCCACACTCAGTGCATGGCTCCGTGCAGTGCGGTGCTTAATCCTGGGACCCAGTAGTCTGCATAGATACCTGATGCCATCTGCAGAAAACCTGTATCTTTCATATAGATGGTCATCAGGGAAGGCCAGTGGGTCCAACCGGTCCCTGAAGACCCTTTCTCGCCTGAAGGCTCTCCTCAGCACAAGTGCTTCTTCATCCACCACATCTCGCACGAATGGGCATGCCATTGTCAGAGCAGAAAGGAACACACAATTTTGGGCCTTCATATAGGCTAGTGGCCACACCTGGTGCTGGGGGGGTGGGCAAAAGAGGGCGATGCCTTATAACGATGACTTGGTTGTACTGATTGCTGGGAAAATAAAAAAAACCTTAGAAAGATGCCACCGTCCTGTGTGCTCACAATAAGAGCTCATATGTCATGGCTCACTTGACTTTACGAGAATATACCTAATTTTTATTTTGAGCTGTGTCATCTTCTTGGAGCTGGGGGAGGAAAGAAAAATAATGATTAATACATTTGTGTTACAGTTAGCATACAGTGTACATTGAAGGCATATCTCACCTCCCTCTCAAGTTTTTTTATTTCAAGGTCCAGTTTCCTAATTGTCCTCTTTTTATTTCGGACTCCAGTGCAAGATTTTCCATCTTTTTCTTCTTGTACTGAATGTCTATGTCTGCCAGTTCTATTTGGCGCCGGAGGTGGTTGCCATACAACTTTCTGATAGCTTGTGAGCTCTGTGAACACAATACAATTAGCGCAGCTGGAATTTGGCAGGATGTGGTGTCCTTTTATTAATACGCACTATGTTGCCAGGCTGGTTTTCCCACTGTATAGCATCTGGGTCCTGTAAAAGAAATTAGATTTTTTGATTTTGATGAGGACTCCTCACCATTGTAGAGTAAATAGTACTTTCACAGTCTTAACATGATACCTCATGCCTTCTGGAATCCAGAGAGATGGTCTCCTCCTCATCATCGTCTCCATCATGTGCTGTTGCTGCTGCACTGGGGCCTTCACCCTATCACATTTAATCGGATTCATATTGAAGCTAGTAGACAAGACATGCCAGGCCTACAGTATGCCTTTGATGGAGTACTCACTGGATCAGCATCGTCTGGTGCTTGTGCTGGTGGCTCTAACAGGAACACAGTGCTGCCAGACACTGCAAGGCAATAGGTAAACCAAAGTCAGACAGTCCAAATTGATTCAATATGAATGTGGTTGTATCCCATGTAGAGATGGAAGGACATACCTTGAATGAAGCGGGTGGCATCTTGGGAGGAACCTATGCTCGTCTCTTTCCCCCCAGGGATCCCCTCTAAGACGGGCCTGCCTTTATTTAGCTCCAAGGCCATGTCCTCTGCTGGGGTAAGGTCAGCCTTTGGTGACCCACCACCCGTGCCTTGTCTGTGGGTATTCTTTTTCACTGCTAAAACAGTACAGACAATGTGTGAGCAGGCACCTTCTGGGTACAATATATGCTTGTGCTTTGTTAAATATTAGTCAGGGACCATACCATTCTGCAGAATGTTCTTGTATTTGATTTTGACCTGCTGCCATGTCCGTTTTGGCCCGTTCATGTTTAATCTCACACACACACACACACACACACACACACACACACACACACACACATTTAATGGAGTCACACTGCAAAAAATTACTTGGTATTTTTGTCTTGTTTTCAGTAAAAATATCAAAAAATTTATCATAGCTTTATACAGTGTGATGGAGTTACTTTACACAATTTCACTCATATCTGCAGTGCATTTCAATTAAAAATTTAACCGTTTCATAATTACAGTACAACTGCATTTTTGGAGATGTGAATTAAATATTTGAATTGTAATTGTGATGTTTCAGCGGAGCGGTGAGTGTGTAATTGTGCACTACTTACGCATTCAGGCGGTCTGCAATACTTTGCCACGCTTTTTCTCTTTGCTTTATCACTGTGGCGGTGTTGCCTTTCTTCTTAATTATATATTTTACCTCCTCGTATGCCTCCATGAGGATTTGTGCTTCCGACGGGGAAAAGTACGCGGCTCTAGTTGCCATGGTAAATCAGTTAATCTGTGATCTGTGGCGGGGTCTATTTGAGTGAGCCGTGAGCGCGCACCTATCCAGGATTGGTTTCACCTGGCTTAATGAATCCGTGTCTGCTCATCCTGGCTTGGTCTTTGTGCAACCAATTAAGCCTGGACGCACATGTTTTGGCTTCATTGAGCTCAGCTGAGTCATTTATCCCGGATGTCTTAATTCTACTTTTGTGCAACAGGCCCCGGATTACGGATCAATTGAGCCAGGATCACCAAGATATCCTGGCTTAATCCCTTATCCTAGTTTTGTGCAACAGGCCCCAGGACCTAAATAAGAAAACCCCTAAGGAATTGTGGGACTACATTAACAAAGGACTGGGACAAAAGAAAACAGATCGAGGGAATTGAAGACAACGATGTTTTTAATGTATTTGCTGAAGCATGGACAAGTGTAACAGGGTTGGTTATGTTTCCACTTGCCTCTAAAGAAATTTGTATTTAATGTTCAAGCATTCTTATTGGTTAGTTCAACTCTGATGATAATAAGGTGTGTTGTGATTGGCCCCGCTTGCAGATAGGGGGAGATCGCGAACGTCAGGTCAAAAAATGTGATGCAAGGGGTAGGTCGCGTTCTGAATACTGTTTTCTATTTTACAATGTGTACAAGTTTGCTGTACGTTACTGATTTATACATGTGTGGGTATATGGTGCCTGTTAGGGATTGAGGGGCTTTCTGGAATGTGCTTTGGCATATGATTGCTGTAAATAAGTGTGTTAGCTGGCATACACCGATGTCATGGTCACATAAGCCACTGCTAACACAGTTGTCTTCATGCTACAGATTTTGCCATCGACAGCCATCAATACTGTTAAGCCCTGCACAACTAACGTTTCCCATTTAACAACAGGTATTTACACATGTTATATTTTGTATTGTATTTTTGTATTTTGTTCGCCCAGTAGGAAAATGTGATGCAAGGGATTTTGCCATCGACAGCCATCAATACTGTTAAGCCCTGCACAACTAACGTGCTGTTTCCCATTTAACAACAGAAATAAATGATGCTCAACTGGGACCACTGGCCGTTTATTTTGAGAAAACACAACGCATGGAGAGTACATTATACATCTGTTACACAAGCACCACACCTCTTGCCACCTTCCCCCTCCCCATGCCTACAAGGCAGGTTGAGCTGTGCTGCATTAGCCAGATAAAGCAAGCTCTAACCAGACTGAACCCACTGAAGCGTGTGGGCCTGTTGGCATTCCAGCCTGGCTACATAAAGAGCATGCAGAAGATCTAGCACCTGTCATGACACACATTGTTAACACCTCCTACTGGCCGGGGACTGTTCCTGCTGCCTGGAAGATTGCCAATGTGTGTCCCTTACCTAGTGTCAAAACCATGTACAACGAGAGAGAGAGATGGGCCTCCAGTCAAACCTCATGCCTTGGAAAAATCCAGGAGAGCTTAATAAAAAAAAAAAAAATAACTAATGCCAACAGTTTTATCTGAGTGCACAAATCAGTATGCCTACCTACCAAAGTCCAGTGCTACTACCGCCCTTGTGAAAGCCACACAGTATACTATATTAAACCCTATTGTAGACCCTATAGTATACTGTATTAAACCCAATAGTATACTGTATTAAACCCAATAGTATACTATATTAAACCCTATAGTAGCCCCTATAGTATACTATATTAAACCCAATAGTATACTATATTAAACCCTATAGTAGACCCTATAGTATACTATATTAAACCCAATAGTATACTATATTAAACCCTATAGTAGACCCTATATTATACTATATTAAACCCAATAGTATACTATATTAAACCCTATAGTAGACCCTATTTTTAATAATAAAAAGTAACAAAAATAGAAAGACTTCTTTCTTCTGAGCCGCCGACAACACAGCTTTAAAAGACAATTTCCCTGATGATTACAATCGTTATTACCTTTCAAATGCAAGTTCAGTATGGAACTTTGATTGAATCCCAGGCAGAGTCATCTTGTGTTCAGAGTGCATCCAAAATTAGACCCTATCCCCTACATAGTGCACTAGAGGTACCATTTGGGACGCATCAAAGATCATCTTGTATTCAGGTCTGTTGGTTGTGGTCTTCTTGGTTCTGGGTTTGTTGACTGTGGTATCGAGCACAGAGTGTTCCTCAGCTTCTTGTGCCGGGGGTCTGTTATGAAAGGAGACGCTACGTCATCATCAATCTTCACTTCTAGGGTCTCATTTTAAGTAATCATCTAGATGTTAATCAATTTAAACGAAACAACTGCTGGTCTGCATTACATACAAGTATTGTATGCATTCCAACATGTCAAGCACAAGTACCATCTCATTTCAAAATCCTCTTGAGATGTTGTAATAGCTGGACCTGCTCACCGAGTAGCAGCACTGGGGAGGTTGAATTTCACAACAACGTACTGGACATCCTCATCCCCTTTCTGGGGTTGAGGAGGTTGGACAGTGGAGTACAGACGCACTTCCTGGTTATTGGAGCAAGATAGGTGGACATTGGCATAGTGAACGTCACCCTGCTCGTCTGTGCTGCCTGAGACGTTGTCATACACTGGACTGAGTCTCCCCGGAGAGGAGAAAAGACAGATAAACATACCTTGGGACGATTCCATTGGTTCCACTGTGCCAGGCAAAATTAATCGAGCACTGATGAAAAGATCTGAAAGAAAAAAAAAACATTTTGACCTCAACTCACCTGTCCACTCCCTGCTGTGACCCTTGTCAGATTTGGAGGCTTTCTTCATGTTTTTTAATTAATGAATCAGATTAATGAATCAGTCATTGAATAACAATCAAACTGATAAAGTGAAAGATAAGTCTTTAGAAAAATGCTCACCTGAACCACATGAAGCCAGAGAGACAGAGGATGAGAAACACAACTACATTTCCTATAGCAGCATTCTTCTGTATGTCCCATCAGCTGCACTAAAACCTGGTAAAGGGTTTTACAATAAATATGTCTAGATCTTTTTGGAGCATACTTATTCCAGAAGAGGCCTCTGGTCCATATAAAATAACATATAAAAGAAGTGAGAAGCAGATGTGGTTGAGCAGATAATGGATTTAATATATTGATCTACTGAATGCATGAATACACACCTAATATTGTTGAAACATTATTCTATTATTATTTAAAGGATAAAAGGAATTAATTAAATAAGATACAGCTCTGAACACCCCACTCCACCACACACACACAGCACTCCTACTCCAAGACACTTGATACATATGGATCCAGAGCTGCATATTATGCTACACAGGTTACCATGGTAATCAGACTTAGTAAACTGTTAGAGAATGGGAAATGGATGACTCTTTACAAGATGTTTTCTATTGAAACTTTATTTAGGGATCTGGAACCGCTGCCGAAGAGGAGGGAGATGAAAGAAAACATTTTTGTGATTTCTGGTGTTTTTTCAGTGACCCTGAATGAGCAAAACTATTTCCACATAGACAGGAGTAAGGTTTCTCTCCGGTGTGTGTGAGCTGGTGTGTAGTCAGGTATCCTGAACGATTGAAGCTCTTCCCACACTGATCACAGCTGTAAGGCTTCTCTCCTGTGTGTATGCGCTGGTGTATAGTCAGGTGTACTGATTGACTGAAGCTCTTCCCACACGGATCACAGCTATAAGGCCTCTCTCCTGTGTGTATGCGCTGGTGTACTGTTAGGTCTCCTGATTGACTGAAGCTCTTCCCACACTGATCACAGCTGTAAGGTTTCTCTCCTGTGTGTAAGCGTTTGTGTATAGTCAGGTGTCCTGAGTGATTGAAGCTCTTCCCACACTGATCACAGCTGTAAGGCTTCTCTCCTGTGTGTAAGCGTTGGTGTTCACTCAGGGTACCTGAATGATTGAAGCTCTTCCCACACTGATCACAACTATAAGGCTTCTCTCCTGTGTGTATGCGTTGGTGTCTAGTCAGGACTCCTGAGTGATTGAAGCTCTTCCCACACTGATTACAGCTATAAGGCTTCTCTCCTGTGTGTATGC
>NC_092087.1:85236395-85305785 GCF_045679555.1 Salvelinus alpinus | reverse complement strand
GCTTGGGGTCATTATCCATTTGGAAGACCCATTTGCAACCAAGCATTATCTTCCTGACTGATGTCTTGAGATGTTGCTTCAATATATCCACATAATTTCCCACATCATGATGCCATCTATTTTGTGAAGTGCACCAGTCCCTCCTGCAGCAAAGCACCCCCACAACATGATGCCACCCTCGTGCTTGATGGTTGGGATGGTGTTCTTCGGCTTGCAAGCCTTCCCCTTTTTACTCCAAACATAACGATGGTCATTATGGCCAAACAGTTCTATTTTTGTTTCATAAGACTAGAGGACATTTCTCCAAAAAGTACGATCTTTGTTGCAAACCGTAGTCTGGCTTTTTTATGCGGTTTTGGAGCAGTGACTTCTTCCTTGCTGAGCGGCCTTTCAGGTTTTGTCAATAAAGCACTCGTTTTATACAGTGGACATAGATACTTTTGTACCTGTTCCCTCCAGCATCTTCACAAGGTCCTTTGCTGTTGTTCTGGGATTGATTTGCACTTTTAGCACCAAAGAACGTTCATCTCTAGGAGCCAGAACGCGTCTCCTTCCTGAGCGGTATGACGCTGCATGGTCCCATGGTGTTTATACTTGCGTACTATTGTTTGTACAGATGAATGTGGTACCTTCAGGCATTTGGAAATTGCTCTCAAGGATGAACCAGACTTGTGGAGGTCTACAATTTATTTTTCTGAGGTCTTGGCTGATTTCTTTTGGTTTCCCATGATGTCAAGCAAAGAGGCACTGAGTTTGATCGTAGGCCTTGAAATACATCCACAGGTACACCTCTTATTGACTTAAATGATGTCATGTTGCCTATCAGAAGCTTCTAAAGCCATAACATAATTTTCTGGAATTTTCCAAGCTGTTTAAGGGCACAGTCAACTTAGTGTATGTAAAATTCTGACCCACTGGATTTGTGATACAGTAAGTAAAATCTGTCTGTAAACAATTGTTGGAAAAATTACTTGTGTCATGCACAAAGTAGATGTCCTAACCGACTTGCCAAAACTATAGTTTGTTAACAAGAAATTTGTGGAGTGGTTTAAAAATGAGTTTTAATCACTCCAACCTAAGTGTATGTAAACTTCCGACTTCAACAGTATATTGTTACAGTCAGTTGTTCCATGGAAGCTGTACCCCATTCTGCATTCTGTGTTTTAAATCTGAACTTGTATTCAGTTGAATCTCTCTCAGGTCTTCTCAAGGTGCAGTCTTTCTCTTTAGTCCCAAGGTACTCAGCACGACCTGCATACTCTGGCACCGAGCTCAGGATTTTAGGCACCTCATTACATTTCTCTTGTTTTAAACCTCTTAGCTAGCGGGATCAAATTCGACAACATCCGGTGAAATTGCAGAGCGCCAAATTCAAAATAAAAAATCGTAATATTAAACATTCATGACAATACAAGTGTCTTACATGGTTCAAAAGTTTAGAATCTTGGTAATCGAACTGCGTTGTCAGATTTCAAAAAGGCTTTACGGTAAAAGCATAGCATTTGATTGTCTGAGGACAGCTCCTCACATTAGCATATTTTCCAAACCAGCACAGGCATCACAAAATATCAAATAAAGATAAAATAAATGACTTACTTTTGAAGATCTTCCTCTGTTTGCAATCCCAAGGGTCCCAGCTACACAATGAATGGTCGTTTTTTTCGATAAAGCACTTCTTTTATATCCCAAAAACGGCGTTTAGTTGGCGCCATTGAATTCAATAATCCAACATGCATACAAAGGATTCCAAAATGTTACCAGCAAAGTTTGTACAAACAAGTCAAACTATGTTTTTTAACCATCCTCAGGTTGTCTAATATCTAAATAAACAATAATATTTCGGACGGAGATTACTATGTTCAATAGGAAAGGAAAAGAACGAAGAGCGCCCATGTTCACGCATGCAAAAAGAATACTTTTGCATTGGCACTCACCTTGGAAAGACTACAAATACTTCTTCATTTTTCCGAAAAACAAGCCTAAAACCTTGTATAAAGACTGTTGACATCTAGTGGAAGCCATAGGAACTGCAATCTGGGAGGCGGAAGTCATTCGGAGCGAAATTTAAAAAAAGATTCTGGATGGATTTTCCTCTGGTTTTTGCCTGCTATATCAGTTCTGTTATACTCACAGACATGATTTTAACAGTTTTAGAGACTTCAGGGTGTTTTCTATCCAATTCTATGCATATCCTAGCTTCTGGGTCGGAGTAACAGGCAGTTTACCTTGGGCACGTCAGACAGGCGGAAATTCAGGAAACTAGACCGTGCGCTGAGAGGTTTTAAACCAGTTTGGTTCTGAGACTACATGATAACTTGGATGTTGATATGTGCAGGGCAGTTCCACTGTTAAAGCCCTTCACAGCACAGATACTCTGATGGGTGTAAGTCATGTTGAAACAGTTCTGACCCAAGTGTTATTGCACTCAACAAAAATATTAATGCAACATGCAACAATTTACATGATTTTACTGAGTTAAAGTTCATATAAAGAAATCAGTCATTTGAAATAAATGAATTATGCCCTAATCTATAGATGTCACATGACTGGGAATACTGATATGCATCTGTTGGTCACGGATCCCTTAAAAAAGGTAGTCAGTATCTGGTGTGACCACCATTTGCCTCATGCAGTGCAACACATCTCCTTCACATAAGACAATAGATTTAATGTATTTTTGTATTGAATACATGTTTTCTGAAAATTACCACCAGGGCCTCAAAGTCAAACTTAAATTAATCATTCTTTATTATCAGCAAGCTGGAGAGTATCCAACAAACTTAATGCACCACAGTACACGTCGGTCAGGAGCTCTTTCGGGGCAGTCCCGTTAGTTCTCTTATATACTGCTTACACAGACAAGTTATATTTGCATGATTTACATTTTTCATAATTAATTCATCATTAACGATTGGTTAATGCATGTGACTGGCAACGTCTCCTATCTTAAATTATAGAACATATTCTGGGACTTCTGACAAAAGGTCTGAGGGGGTAATGACCCCCCTCACATCTCTACCCAGCACCAACAGGAACCAATGACTGTATGAGGAAAGATGTACAATTCAAGGCTCTCTCTTCAGACAACATTTCTCTCACACATGAATATGAACCTATTTTTGAAACATCATTCTACATTATTTAATGGATAACAGGAGTTACTGAAATAAGATACAGCTCTGAACACCCCACTCCACACACACACCACTCCAAGACACTTGATACATATGGATCCAGAGCTGCATATTATCTACACAGGTTACCATGGGAATCAGACTTAGTAAACTGTTAGAGAATGGGAGATGGATGACTCTTTACAATATGTTTTCTATTGAAACTGTATTGAGGGATCTGGAACAGGTGCCGGAGAGGAGGTAGATGAAAGAAAACATGTTTGTGCTTCCTTGTGTTTTTTTAGTGACCCTGAATGAGCAAAGCTCTTTCCACATAGACAGGAGTAAGGTTTCTCTCCAGTGTGGATTCGCTGGTGTGTAGTCAAGGTGAAATCTAGAGCAAAACTCTTCCCACACTGATCACAGCTATAAGGTCTCTCTCCTGTGTGTATGCGTTGGTGTTTAGTCAGGTTTCCTGATTGATTGAAGCTCTTCCCACAATGCTCACAGCTATAAGGTTTCTCTCCTGTGTGTATGCGTTGGTGTCTAGTCAATTCTAATGATTGATTGAAGCTCTTCCCACACTGATCACAGCTATAAGGCTTCTCTCCTGTGTGTATGCGTTGGTGTGCAATCAGATTGGAATCTCGAACAAAACTCTTTCCACACTGATAACAGCTATAAGGCTTCTCTCCTGTGTGTATGCGTTGGTGTATAGTCAGGGGTCCTGATCGATTGAAGCTCTTCCCACACTGATCACAACTATAAGGCTTCTCCCCTGTGTGTATGCGTTGGTGTGTAATCAGGTCTCCTGATCGACTGAAGCTCTTCCCACACTGATCACAGCTATAAGGTTTCTCTCCTGTGTGTATGCGTTGGTGTGCAGTCAAGTTTCCTGAATAATTGAAGCTCTTCCCACACTGATCACAGGTATAAGGCTTCTCTCCTGTGTGTAGGCGTTGGTGTGTGGTCAGGGCTCCTGAATGATTGAAGCTCTTCCCACACTGATCACAGCTATAAGGCTTCTCTCCTGTGTGTATGCGTTGGTGTATAATCAGGGATCCTGAATGATTGAAGCTCTTCCCACACTGATCACAGCTATAAGGCTTCTCTCCTGTGTGTATGCGTTGGTGTGTAGTTAGGTGTCCTGCCGTATAGAATTTCCTCCCACACTGATCACAGCTATAAGGCTTATCTCCTGTGTGTATTCGCTGGTGTGTAGTCAGGTGTCCTGACGTCCAGAAATTCTTCCCACACTGATCACAGCTATAAGGCTTCACTCCTCTGTGTACTCGCTGGTGTGTAGTCAGGGAGAAATTTTGAGCAAAACTCTTCCCACACTGATCACAGCTATAAGGCTTCTCTCCTGTGTGTATGCGTTGGTGTCTAGTCATGGCTCCTGAATTACTGAAGCTTTTCCCACATTGATCACAGCTATAAGGCTTCTCTCCTGTGTGTATGTGTTGGTGTGTGGTCAGATGTACTAATTGATTGAAGCTCTTCCCACACTGATCACAGCTGTAAGGCTTCTCTCCTGTGTGTATGCGTTGGTGTCTAGTCAGGGCTCCTGATTTATTGAAGCTCTTCCCACACTGATCACAGCTATAAGATTTCTCTCCTTTGTGTACGAGCTGGTGTGTAGTCAGGTCTCCTGATTGATTGAAGTATTTCCCACAATCAAAGCAGGGGTAAGGCCTCTCCCCTGTATGAATTCTCTGATGAGATTTGAAGGTTTTAGATGCAGCGAAACTCTTCTCAAACTGAGAGCAGTGGTACGGTTTCTCTCCGGTGTGAATCCGCTCATGAATTTTCAAATCCTTCTGTTTAGCAAAACTCTTCCCACAGTCAGAGCAGCTGTGGTGAGGTTTCTTCCCTATACCTCTATACTGGTGTTTCTTGAGGTGTTCTGGTCTGGAGAGACTCTTCTCTTTCTTGTCAGCATCATGATGTTGTTGAGGCTCCCCAGATGATAAGCCCCTCCCTCTAAGAGAGCAACGATTAGGGATGTCCCCTGTGAAACAAAGATATTGAATGAGTTTTGTAAAATATGGGTCCATAAACAGATGGGGCGTTACATGAAATGAATGCCTTTTGCGTTCCTTAGATATTTTCCAGTAATAATTGTGCAGCAAAATTCAATTTTAAATCTCTGTTATATTAAATAAAGTGCCCTTTAATACAGAACACATGGAAAATTCAATTCATCTGAATTTTAATATGAATAAACACTTGCTAAAGTGACATTTCAGCATTTTGAGTACGGTTACAAGCGCAGAATAATATGATTATTGTGAAGTCAATTAGTATAGGAGTTTTATTTAAACGTTGACATGCTTGGAAAGAAGAACAATTTCCCTAATAAACCTGTTTACATCGACACATCTGAAATCAGGCTACCTGATGGGACTTTGATAAATTAAAAATTGGCAATCAAAATATACTTTCTACAACAGCAACCATGTTTAAAAGAAAAAGAAGCATATTTGAATACGAGTTTGGACAAAAAGTTTATATGTGAAACTATTTCTAAGCTGCATACTTTCAGTTTTTCCTGAACTCACTGGACTCGGTCAAAAGAAGTTAGCTGGCGCTGCTTGTTAGAACATACACAGATTAAATACACCTCTATAACTCTGATTAAAGTGTTTCATGTCCTAATCATTCTAAAGATTGATCAGAAAACCAGGTGTTTTTAAAGGCGTATGCTTCCTTCTGTTATGACCTTACACCAATTAAGATCAGCAGAGTAAGGTGTTTACATGACTAATGCCAAACTCAGCCTACTGCCATAATCAGTTTAATAGGAAATGATTAGTGTGCATGTAAAGCACTAGTTATTTGGTTACTTTGACAGTCATTTCTGAACATTATTTATTTCATGTAATTAGTGATTAATTTACATCTGTGCCTCATTTTAAAGTCAACCCTGTTACATGAACTGAACTCTTGTTTTAATATGGTTAAACTATTCTTCAAAAAAGGGGGGGGGGGGGGGAGAATTGCATAAGAAACATTGAACATCTAATAGTCAAATCAGAGTAAAAGCAGGTGAGCTGGTTCTACTCTTTTTGACAATTCTCAGCTGTTTTGTGGTGGAAAACTGAGCATCTCAACCCTTCTATCCAGACACAGACATGCTAGAAATGTTTTAACAAAAACTTTTTTTGTTAAGATTGCATTCAATTACTACTCCCTGTTGCACAATACTAGCTTCCATTCCCCCGGTCACAAGCAGATTCATGGCTGATTTAAAGGACTATTTTAACAATGTAGTGTTTTTGTTGTTTTCACTAGTCCCCTGTTACGGTTAGTCCCCTGTTACTTTATTTGACACATTGGCTATTACTATAGTATTTATTTTTCATTTAACCTCTTGAGATGGCAAAACATGTATTTTATTAAGTTGAACACGTGCTCTTTATGACATGACAGAATGTTGAAATTATGTGAAATCAAACTTTTTTTTTTTTTTAACAAGGTACACTTCTTAAAATTGGGTGGAACGACCAGATATTTTCATCAATATATAACTCATCAATTAATTGTTACAGAAGCGGACTGTAGTCTAATCCACACCATGGTTCTTACTTAATGAAATCAAATCTCCATGTTCCTCTTCTCCTCTCTCAGTTCCACTCTGCCCTGGTGTTTTCCTGCAGTCGACCAGATCCAGCAGTAAAGTACTGGGAGGCGATTGACCTGGGGACTCCGGGAGGGTGGAGGGGGACGGGCTAGATTTGTCCTGTTGGCCGCAAGAAGTATTCAACATAGATTAATATTAAACCAAATATTGTATTAATTCAGTCTAAACCTCTGAGTTGGGTGCATCCTTCGAATATCTCCTTTTTCCTTTAATGTTCAATCGTTCACTACAACACACAAATATAAGAGCATTGGGCTGGTGGAGGAATGGGCTAGTTTCCACCATATATCTCATACCAGTCATTTCTCTTCAAACAGCGAGGAAGAGGTGAAGCGAGAGAGATAACTGGGCCCAAAATCTGTCTTCTGCCTTATTTGATGGAATATACATTTCGTAAAGATTAGGTTATTAGGAGTGTATTGGTAAAAGTAGGCCACTTTTCAGGGAAGTCAGGAACCAATATAAACAGTCAGTTAGGAAAGCAAAGGCTAGCTTTTTCAAACAGAAATTTGCATCCTGCAGTACTAACTCCAAAATGTTCTGGGACACTAAATCCATGGAGAATAAGAGCACCTCCTCTCAGCTGCCCACTGCACTGAGGCTAGGAAACACCGTCACCACCGATAAATCCACGATAATCGAGAATTTCAATAAGCATTTCTCTACGGCTGGCCACGCTTTCCACCTGGCTACCCCAACCCCGGCCAACAGCTCTGCACCCCCTGCAGCTTCTGGCCCCCCTCTCAGATAGAGTTCAGGGTGTCAAATCGGAGGGCCTGTTGTCTCGTGCCGACTCTTTTCTCTGTATATATCAATGTCGCTCTTGCTGCGGGTGATTCCCTGATCCACCTCTACGCAGACGACACCATTCTGTATATATCTGGCCCTTCCTTGGAAACGGTGTTAACTAACCTCCAAACGAGCTTCAATGCCATACAACACTCCTTCCGTGGCCTCCAACTGCTTTTAAATGCTAGTAAAGCTAAATTCATGCTCTTCAACCGATCGCTGCCCGCACCTGCCCGCCTAGCATCACTACTCTGGACGGTTTTGACTTAGAATATGTGGACAACTATAAATACCTAGGTGTCTGGCTAGACTGTAAACTCTCCGTCCAGACTCACATTAAGCATCTCCAATCCAAAGTTAAATCTAGAATCGGCTACCTATTTCGCAACAAAGCCTACTTCACTCATGCTGCCAAACATACCCTCGTAAAACTGACTATCCTGCGATTCTTGACTTTAGCGATGTCATTTACAACATAGCCTCCAACACTCTACTCAGCAAATTGGATGCAGTCTATCACAGTGCCATCCATTTTGTCATCAAAGCACCATATACTACCCACCATTGCGACCTGCATGCTCTCGTTGGCTGGTCCTCGCTACATATTCGTCGCCAAACCCACTGGCTCCAGGTCATCTACAAGTCTCTGCTAGGTAAAGCCCCGCCTTATCTCAGGTCACTGGTCACCATAGCAGCACCCACCTGTAGCACGCGCTCCAGCAGGTATATTTCACTGGTCATCCCCAAAGCCAACACCTCATTTGGCCGCCTTTCCTTCCAGTTCTCTGCTGCCAATGACTGGAACGAATTGCAAAAATCACTGAAGTTGAAGACTTATATCTCCCTCACTAACTTCAAGCATTGGCTGTCAGAGCAGCTTACCGATCACTGCAGCTGTACACAGCCAATCTGTAAATAGCCCATCCAACCAAATACCTACCTCATCCCCATATTTGTTTTTTTCTGCTCTTTTGCACACCAGTATTTATTCAAGTGTTTATAATTGCACATCCTCAACTGCACATCTATCACTCCAGTGTTAATGGCTAAATTGTAATTACTTCGCCACTATGGCCTATTTATTGCCTTACCTCCTTACTTCATCTGCACACACTGTATACAGATTTTCTATTTTGTTATTTACTGTACTTTGTTTATCCCATGTGTAACTCTGTGTTGTTGTTTTTGTCGCACTGCTTTGCTTTATCTTGGCCAGGTAGCAGTTGTAAATGACAACTTGTTCTCAACTGGCCTACCTGGTTAAATAAAGGTTAAATAAAAAAATAATTTGGAAGTAGTGCCTGGACGTCACTAGTTACCACAAACAAAGCCATAAACCACGCACATTTCTAAAATGTATCTTTTTAAAATGTGATTTCAACCCTAACAACACATCTGACTTTTTGCCCGAACCTTGACTAAATGAAAATGCGATATAGACGTTTGTGGCTGTGGAAACACCCATGTCTGCCCTCTCATTGGCTATAATGGTCCCACCTGATCTTGCCTCTTTACCGATTGCCTTCCATTTAAGAAAACCTTTATTTTCTTTGTTAGAACGGCCACTTGAGTATCTGGTCAAATAATGGATAATGTGTTCGAAAGGAATGTGAACACTTTGGGAGGAAGGAGAAATAATTAGGTCATAGTCACAGATTCCTAAACATGATATAGTAGTAGGCTACTTTGACGAAGAAAAAAAATCCCAACAAGTTTTACCGTGATGTATTTTTTGTTGAGCCGTTTAAACCGAGCACAGGAAGTGGAGGATCAAAGATTATGAGAACTAGGCCTGGACATTTTGTACAAACCAGCAGACTTATACTGTTAAAGCCAGACTTACCCGATCCATTGTGAGAGCTATTGTTTCTTTGTATGGAATGAAATATTGTTGGGTACAGTACAGTTTAACTACTTTGTTGTAGTGTTCAGATAATGACTTGGGACTTGCGGAGAGAAAATTCGATTATCAAGGCTGCAACTGATGCGCCCCTAGACCAGAGCAATCAAACATCAACTTCAATATCAAAACGGAATTAAGTTCAAACAAATACACGTCTCATGTAGCCTAATATTACTTCAGAAAGTTCCTGGATAACATTTTACGTGATCTATACAATTCGATTAAAGTCAAGAAAACGTTCAACACCGCATTTCGCTAAGAATCCTGTAGTCTGCTATCGTCTACCCTTGCCTGGCAGTAACTTGGAACACATGCGCAAAGAGGGAGTATCTGAATGGGCATTTTTTTTTTTTTTGTATCTTTTATTAACAACAAATCAATACAGGAAGTACATATGGGAACACAAGTTTATATAAATAATATACAACGGAAGTACAATATCACATTACACAAGGACCTTAAGGGACATACATACACTTATTATTCTAACAGCTTTTTTGTTAGTAGAGTATTTAATTGTCTTAAAGTACAGTTCAATTTATTTTTGTAAGTAAGAAAACATGAGGTTTTGTTTGTAAATTTACATTTGTGAATATGAAATTTGGCCAAAAGAAAAATGAAATTAATTACATAAAAGTGTTTCAGGTTATTTCTATCGTAGGTAAAGAATCCAAGCAGTACATCTCTCCACAATAGTGTAAGATCTTCATAAATGTGTTCAATTATAAATCTACTGATGTCTTGCCACAGTTTTCTTACATGCATACAATGCCAAAAAAAGATGCAACACTGTTTCTGGGTGGTCATTACAAAAAGGAGCAATTTAAGTTGATGTTTTCCTTAAACTTCTTCATATAGTGGTTAGCAGGATAATATTTATTAATAATTTAAAAGGAAACTTCCTTAGTTTTGTTAACAAGTAGGTATATGTGTGGCAACATCCAAACTTTTTCTCAACAGATATTATCAATAAATCCGTTCCAATAATGCATGACATAAGGTATATGATACAATATCCTGCTGAAACAAGGTTCGTATCGCTCTGTTGTTGAATGGACCAAAAAAGAAACAAATCTTTCCTACTGACGAGTCAACAGGGTTAATGGAAGGTAGGTTCTGAGGCCAGGTCTTGACACGTTCCTGAATAACAAAGCAACACCTGAGGGAATGGCATCTAAAACAATTGCAAAATCTTTAGGTGTTACAGGGACCTTGTAAAGTGATAAGAATTCCTTATCTGAATAGGCCTCTCGTGAGGGGGTGTCTGAGAATTACTACTTCTGGTCTTTCACTGCTGCTATAATGGCAGCTGCTGTACACTACTAGCACAGATAGGGCAAAGAGCTGTTTATGCAAGTCTTTGCAATGGGTGCGTCAAACCTAATTCACAAGTAATTCTCCTGTCAAAAATAAACGTAAGTCCAGTGGTGGAAAAAGAACCCAATTGTCATACTTGAGTCAAAGTAAAGATACCATAATAGAAAATGACAAGTAAAAGTGAAAGACACCCAGTAAAATTCTACTTGAGTAAAAGTCTAAAAGTAGTTGGTTTCTAATATACTTATCTATCAAAATAAATGTAATTGCTCAAATATACTTAAGTATTAAAAGTAAAAGTATGAATAATTAAAATGTCCTTATACTAAGCAAACCAGACGGCACAATTTTCTTGTTTTTAAAAATGTACGGATAGGCAGGGGCACACTCCAACACTCAGAAATAATTTACAAACAAAACATTTGTGTTTAGTGAGTCTGCCAGATCAGAGGAAGTAGGGATGACCGGGGATGTTCTCTTGATAAGTGTGTGAATTGAACCATTTTCTGTACTGCTAAGTATATCATTTTCTTTAGGAATGTAGTGAAGTAAAAGTAAAAGTAAAAGTTGTAAATATATAAATACTAAAGTAAAGTACTGATTCCCCCCAAAAACGACTTAAAACTTCTTCAGGCTGCAAGCCCGAGGTCGGTACACTTATGACAACATCCAGCTCAAGTGCAGGGCGCGAAATTCAAAATATATTTTTTTGAAATATTTAACTTTCACACATTAACAAGTCCAATACAGCATTTGAAAGATAAACATCTTGTGAATCCAGCCAACATGTCCGATTTTTAAAATGTTTTACAGCGAAAACACCACGTATATTTATGTTAGCTCACCACCAAATACAAAAAAGGACAGACATTTTTCACAGCACAGGTAGCATGCACAAAGCCAACCTAACTAACCAAGATCCAACCAAACTAACCAAGAAACAACTTCATCAGATGACAGTCCTATAACATGTTACACAATAAATCTATGTTTTGTTCGAAAAATGTGCATATTTGAGGTATAAATCAGTTTTACATTGATGCTACCATCACAGCTACCGTCAAAAATAGCACCGAAGCAACCAGAGTAATTAGACACCAACATCAAATATCTAAATACTCATCATAAAACTTTTCTGAAAAATATATGGTGTATAGAAAATGAAAGACGAAGATCTTGTGAATACAGAAAATATTTCAGATTTTTTAAGTGTTTTACAAAACACAATATAGCGTTATATTAGCTTACTACAATAGCTAACACACAACAGCATTGCTTCAAGGCAAACGGTACCGATAGCACAGTTCGACAGATATATGAAATAGCATCCCAAAATGGGTCCTACTTTTGGTGGTCTTCCATCAGAATGTTGTACAAGGAGTCCTTTGTCCAGAACCGTCGTTGTTTGGAATAAGAACGACTTCTTTCCCTCTTGAATTAGCAAGCGCACTGGCTAAGTGGTGCTAAGCTCTCCTTCGTGAACAAAGTCAAACAACGCAACACGCCTAACGTCCCGAATAAATTTCATTAATCTAATAAACCTATATTGAAAAAACATACTTTACGATGATATTGTGACATGTATCAAATAAAATCAAAGCCGGAGATAGTATTCGCCTATAACGACGGTTTTCCAGAAGGCAATTCCAGGTTCAACTTCGCGCTTTCGAAAATACAGGAAACGGCGGACCAGTCATTCCAAGAGGATTTATTCCACTTCAGAGCAAGATAATCCACTCATTTCTTCTCTCACTTCCGCTTGACATCTAGGGGAAGGTGTATGACCTGTATGTATATCAATACGTGTCATGCCCATTTATAGGCAAGCTCTTGAACAGAGACCTCCGATTTCAGAAACGCACTTCCTGTCAGGAAGTGGGCTGCAGAAGGAGTTCTGTTTCACTCAGAGAAATAATTCAAACGGTTTAAGAAACTAGAGAGTGTTTTCTATCCAATAGTAATAATAATATGCATATTGTACGAGCAAGAATTGAGTACGAGGCCGTTTGAAATGGGCACAGTTTTCCAAGTTAGTCAATACGCCCCCTGCAGCCAGAAGAAGTTTTAAGTAACACTTTAAAGTATTTTTACTTAAGTACTTTACACCACTGCGTAAGTCTTTCTTCTAAACTACAGACAAATATACTGTATTTATAACTAACTCCCTTCTGTCTATGTATATAACTTGTATACAATAAAATAAATAACAATAAACATAACGCTTTATAGCTACAATAAAGCTAACGTTAGCTAGCTAATGACAAGCTCATCTCTGCTGCCTGAATGGTTTCAAGTTTCCCTCGTCTGGGTTTTTTGCTGTTAGCTAACACATGGACAAGCAGTAGCCTACTGCATGTAGTCAGGCTACAACAATTACCAAAATTTTATTTTTACACTGCACAAATCATTGAGAACAGTCAGCACTCGAATGCTAGCTAACAAAAGTTAGTTGATTGTAACATTGACACTATTTGTGTGCTGACTACAGGTTTAACTAACGTTAGTTGATTGTAACATTGACACTATCTGTGTGCTGACTACAGGTTTAACTAACGTTAGTTGATTGTAACATTGACACTGTGTGCTGACTACAGGTTTAACTAACGTTAGTTGATTGTAACATTGACACTGTGTGCTGACTACAAGTTTAACTAACGTTAGCTGATTGTAACATTGACACTGTGTGTGGACCACAGGTTTGGAGGCCCCTCTAAAGATGAACCCTCAATCCTAAAACATGGTACATGATTAAACATTAAGGCGCAATAAGTTGTGTTATCATGAATATATATACTCAGCTAGAGGAGAGAACATGATACATGAAAAATATTATTTTTCTTTCTCAACTTTCACTAAATTTCTCTCTCTTTCTCCTTCTCTAGGATCTGTCGTTCCACCCTCCTGCATCTGTCTGTGTCTTCTCTCCCTGCCCCGTACAGTCTGTGATGTCATGAAGAACTCTCTTGTCCATGATCATCTATTCTCTGTGGCCCCTCCACGAGCTGCACCTGTCCGCCCTGGACCGTCGCCTAGCGACCGTGCTCAGAACCTTGAGCCGTTGCCAGGAGCAACAGTGTAGCCTCCATGGAGGAGGCGAGGAGGATGTCACTCATTATAAGACCTTGGTTACACCTGTGACACATGCAGGGTAGTCTCTTAGAAAAAAGGATTCCAAATGGGTTCTTCAGCTGTCCACATAGGAGAACCCTTTTGGGTTCCAGGTAGAACCCTTTTGGTTTCCAGTTGTGTTGTGACAAGGTAGGGGTGGTATACAGAACATAGCCCAATTTGGTAAAAGACCCAAGTCCATATTATGGAAAGAACAGCTCAAATAAGCAAAGGGAAACAACAGTCCATCATTACTTTAAGTCATGAAGGTCAGTCAATACGGAAAATGTCAAGAACTTTGAGTTTCTTCAAGTGCAGTCGCAAAAACCATCAAGCGCTATGATGAAACTGGCTCTCATGAGGACCCCCACAGGAAAGGAAGACCCAGAGTTACATGAAGAGGGTAAGTTCATTAGAGTTAACTGCAGCTCAGATTGCAGCCCAAATACATGCTTCACAGGGTTCAACTAACAGACATCTCTCAACATTAACTGTTCAGAGGAATCAGGCATTCATGGTCGAATTGCTGCAAAGAAACCACTACTAAAGGACACCAATAATAATAAGAGACTTGCTTGGGCCAAGAAACACGAGCAATGGACATTAGACGGGTGGAAATCTGTCCTTTGGTCTGATGAGTCCACATTTGAGATTTTTGGTTCCAACCTCTGTGTCTTTGTGAGACACAGAGTTGGTGAACAGATGATCTCCCCATGTGTGGTTCCCAGCATGAAGCATGGAGGAGGTGGTGTGGGGGTGCTTTTGTGCTTTGTGGTGACATTGTCGGTATTTTATTTAGAATTCAAGGTACACTTAACCAGCATGGCTACCACAGCATTCTACAGCGATACGCCAGCCCAGCTGGTTTGCGCTTAGTGGGACTATCATTTGTTTTTCAACAGGACAATGACCTAAAACACACCTCCAGGCTGTATCAGGACTATTTGACCAATAACAAGAGTGATGGAGTGCTGCATCAAAATGAAGTGATGGCACCGGAGGGGATGGCTGCCGTCTTACCGGCTCTTAACCAACCATGCTATTTTGTTGTTTTTTTCGCGTTGTTCCTCACTTGTTTTGTACATAATGTTGCTGCTACCGTCTCTTATGACCGAAAAGAGCTTCTGGACATCAGAACTGCGATTACTCACCTCAGATTAGACAAAGAGTTTTCTTCAATGAGTTGGACGGGAGGGATATACTACCCGACCAGGCCCAGATTCCCATCATTCGCTGGAGAAGGAAACTGAGATTTTGCGGAGAAAGATCAGGGTGCCTTGTGAGGATCAGGCGACAAGTGGCTAATCTGCCTTTGCCTTCCGTCCTGCTAGCTAACGCTCAATCGCTGGAAAATAAATGGGACGAACTGAAAGCACGTATATCCTACCAATGGGACATAAACTTTTAATAGCTTATGTTTCACCGAGTCGTGGCTGAACAACGACATTAAGAACATACAGCTAGAATATTGCCTCAGATATATGTCACTCTTACAAGAACTTGTGAATTCAATTAGGCTTTAATACAAAGTAGCAAATGCCGTGCTGGTCCACGAAACAGACGATTTCCCTGAGCACTGGCTCTGCTTTTATACACATATAGCATATGACTACATCCCTTATGTTACGAATCCCTTTTGGCCCGGGCAGTCTAGGGTGATGGTATCGAGACCCGTAACATAACTCATGCAAATTATAGCAGTGAAAAAGTAACAGTGAGAACAAAAACCACAGACAACTAAATTACCGTCAAACACTCAGGGTTTATTTGCAAACACACAGTAAACAGGGGGCAGGAAAAGGGGCTGAGCTGGACCTAAGGAAAGAAACAAATATCCAAAAACACCCCTAAACTAGCCTACTTCAACAACAGCTAACTAACTAACCAAAAACACAGAGGGTGGTCCGCCCAGTTCTATTTAGACAAAGTTTACCTACAGGTAGTGTATGCCTATGGGCAACTTGTCTTAGTACCCCCTTCCCCACCATGAACAAATAGTCAAACACCAAAACAATACTCACAGCATAACGGACAAAGTGACATGTAGCTGCTAAAACCAAACAAGAGATCTACAGACAGATGGTATTGAGAGAGAGATTGCTCTCCAGAGAAAACAACTGACAGGGTTTTTAAACCAAGGGAAAGGGGTTGTGATTGGGTAAGGGAAAAGGAGCAGGTGTCTTCTGATTAGCGACTGATTGGGGAATGATGAGTGTCACCTGTGAGGGGAGAAGGAGAGAAAAGAAATACACACACAGGAAACCTGTATCCGTAACACCATATGTAAATTAAGTTACTCCCCTTAGTCCTTCTGCCACCATTATCTTTTAGTCTGAGTTCTTTGCGTGTTCACGCCCAATAATGCCCATATCTGCTTCCGGATAGATTACAATGGTGGCAGGACCCCTTCATACAAAAATAATACATACATTGCATGCTCATGTTTCACCTGTTGGTCATTCTGCTACCATTCTCCTTCCTGTGTCCTTCTGACAATAGTATGTCCAGCTGTCATAAATGTACTTATGGCCTTGGTTAATGTACTCTTTGGCATGTTACCCTTTTCATAAATAGCAAATGTACTGGGTGTCATCTTCTCTTCCTATGGCCAATGTACTTTTTGTCCTTGCTACTTCAGCATGGCAACTACACCTATTTATATTACATTAGCTCCCACAAAGGCACCTCAGCAAAGAAGAAGCCACTGCTCCAAAACTGCCATAAAAAAGCCAGACTACGGTTTGCAACTGCACATTGGGACAAAGATCGTACTTTTTGGAGAAATGTCCTCTGGTCTGATGAAACAAAAATGGAACTGTTTGGCCATAATGACCATCATTATCTTTGGAGGAAAAAGGGGGAGGCTTGTAAGCCGAAGAACACCATCCCAACCGTGAAGCACGGGGGTGGCTACATCATGTTTTGGGGGTGCTTTGCTGCAGAAGGGACTGGTGCACTTCACAAAATAGATGGCATCATAAGGAAAGGAAATTATGTGGATATCTTGAAGCAACATCTCAAGACATCAGTCAGGAAGTTAAAGTTTGGTCGCAAATGGGTTTTCCAAATGGACAATGACCCCAAGCATACTTCTGAAGTTGTGGCAAAATGGCTTAAGGACAAAAAAGTCAAGGTATTGGAGAGGCCATCACAAAGACCCGACCTCAATCCTATAGAAAAATGTGTGGGCAGAACTGAAAAAGTGTATGCAAGCAAGGAGGCCTACAAACCTGACTCAGTTACACCAGCTCTGTCAGGAGGAATGAGCCAAAATTCACCCAACTTATTGTGGGAAGCTTGTGGAAGGCTACCCGAAACATTTGACCAAAGTTAAACAATTTAAAGGCAATGCTACCAAATACTAATTGAGTGTATGTAAACTTCTGACCCACTGGGTATGTGATGAAAGAAATAAAAGTTAATCTTTACTATTATTCTGACATTTCACAATCTTAAAATAAATGAACTTAAACCTAAATGAACTAAAAAAGGGAATTATTACTCAGATTAAATGTCAGGAATTGTGAAAAACTGAGTTTAAATGTATTTGGCTAAGGTGTATGTAAACTTCTGACTTCAACTGTATGCATCTGTTGGTCACAGATACCTTAAAAAAACGGTAGTCAGTATCTGGTGTGACCACCATTTGCCTCATGCAGTGCGACATAAGATAAAGGATTTAATGTATTTTTGTATTGAATACATGTGTCGTGGAAATTACTACCAAGGACTCAGTCAAACTTAAATGAATCATTCTTTACTTTCAGCAAGCTGGAAAAGTTGCAACAAACTTAATGCACCATAGTACACATCGGTCGGGAGCTCTTTCGGGGCAGTCACGTTAGTTCTCTTATATACTGCTTACACAGACAAGTTATATTTGCATGATTTACATTATTCATCATTAACGTTTGGTTCCTGCATGTAACTTATAGAACATATTCTGGGCATTCTGCCAAAAGGTCTGAGGGGATCATGACTGTCTCCCCCTCACATCTATACCCAGCACCTACAGGAACCAATGATGTATGAGACAAGATGTACAATTCAAGGCTCTCTCTTCAGACAACATTTCCCCCACACATGAATATACCCCTACTATTGGTGAAACATTTTATTGTACATTATTTAATGGAAAATATGAGATAATAAAATAAGATACAGCTCTGAACACCTCCTCCCCACCACACACACACACCACTCCAAGACGATTGATACATAGGGATCCAGAGCTGCATATTATGCTACACAGTTTACCATGGTAATCAGACTTAAACTGTTAGAGAATGGGAGACATAACTCTTTGCAATATGTTTTCTATTGAAATGTTATTTAGGAATCTGGAACCGGTGCCAGAGAGAAACGAGATGAAAGAAAACATGTTTGAGCTTTCTGGTGTTGTTTCAGTGACCCTGAATGAGCAAAGCTCTTTCCACATAGACAGGAGTAAGGTTTCTCTTCTGTGTGTATGCGTTGGTGTGTAGTCAGGGTTCCTGATCGACTGAAGCGCTTCCCACAATGATCACATCTATAAGGCTTCTCTCCTGTGTGTATGCGTTGGTGTCTAGTCAGGGCTCCTGATTTATTGAAGCTCAACCCACACTGAACACAGCTATAAGGCTTCTCTCCTGTGTGTATGCGTTGGTGTACAGTCAGGGATCCTGAGTCACTGAAACTCTTCCCACACTGATCACAGTTATAAGGCTTCTCTCCTGTGTGTATTCGTTGGTGTACAGTCAGGGATCCTGAACGATTGAAGCTCTTCCCACACTGAACACAGCTATAAGGCTTCTCTCCTGTGTGTATGAGTTGGTGTGTAGTCAGGGTGGAATCTTGAGTAAAACTCTTCCCACACTGATCACAGCTATAAGGCTTCTCTCCTGTGTGTATGCGTTGGTGTAGAGTCAGGGATCTTGAATGATTGAAACTCTTTCCACACTGATCACAGCTATAAGGCTTCTCTCCTGTGTGTATGCGTTGGTGTATAGTCAGGTATCCTGAATCATTGAAGCTCTTCCCACACTGATCACAGTTATAAGGCTTCTCTCCTGTGTGTATGCGTTGGTGTATAATCAGGGATCCTGAATGATTGAAGCTCTTCCTACACTGATCACAGCTATAAGGCTTCTCTCCTGTGTGTATGCGTTGGTGTCTAGTCAGGGATCCTGAATAATTGAAGCGCTTCCCACACTGATCACAGTTATAAGGCTTCTCTCCTGTGTGTATGCGTTGGTGCATAGTCAGGTGTCCTGATTGATTGAAGCTCTTTCCACACTGATCACATCTATAAGGCTTCTCTCCTGTGTGTATGCGTTGGTGTTTAGTCAGGTTTCCTGAATTATTGAAGCTCTTCCCACACTGATCACAGCTATAAGGCTTCTCTCCTGTGTGTATGCGTTGGTGTATAGTCAGGTATCCTGAATGATTGAAGCTCTTCCCACACTGATCACATCTATAAGGCTTCTCTCCTGTGTGTATGCGTTGGTGTCTAGTCAGGGCTCCTGATTTATTGAAGCTCAACCCACACTGAACACAGCTATAAGGCTTCTCTCCTGTGTGTATTCGTTGGTGTACAGTCAGGGATCCTGAACGATTGAAGCTCTTCCCACACTGAACACAGCTATAAGGCTTCTCTCCTGTGTGTATGAGTTGGTGTGTAGTCAGGGTGGAATCTTGAGTAAAACTCTTCCCACACTGATCACAGCTATAAGGCTTCTCTCCTGTGTGTTTGTGTTGGTGTCTAGTCTGGGCTCCTGACTGATTTAAGTATTTCCCACAATCAAAGCAGTTATAAGGTCCCTCCCCTGAATGAATTCTCAGATTATATTTTAAGGTTTTAGATGCATGCTCTAGAGTGTGAATTTGCTCATGAATTGTCAAGTCTTGTTTAGCAAAACTCTTCCCACAGTCAGAGCAGCAGTGGTGAGGGTTCTTCCCTATACCTCTATGCTGGTGTTTCTTGAGGTGTTCTGGTCTGGAGAGACTCTTCTCTTTCTTGTCAGCATCATGATGTTGTTGAGGCTCCCCAGATGATAAGCCCCTCCCACTAAGAGAGCAACGATTAGGGATGTCCCCTGTGAAACAAAGACATTGAATAGTTTAGGTTTTTCAAATATGGGTCCATAAACAGATGGGTCCTTCCATGTAATTAAGGCCTTTTGCGTCCCTTTCATATTTTTCCAGTAGAAATTGTGCACCAGTATTACATTTTAAATCGTTGACATGCTTTGAAAGAACAATTTCTCTAATGAACCTGTTTACATGGACACATCTGAAATCAGGCTGATGGGACTTTGATAAATGCAGAAAATAGCCACAAAAAAAAAAAACTTTACCACAGCCACTGTTATTTTTTTTAAAGCAATTCGGAAAAATAAGGTTTATGTGCAAACTATTTCTAATCTGCATATTTTCAGTTTTTCCTGAACTCACTGGACTCGGTCAAAATAAGTTAGCTGGCGCTGCTTGTGTTAGCACATGCAAAAATTAAATAGACATCTATAACTCTGATTAAAGTGTTTCATGTCCTAATCATTCTAAAGATTGTTCAGAAAACCAGGTGTTTTTAAAGGCGTATGCTTCCTTCTGTTATGACCTTACACATATTAAGATCAGCAGAGTAAGGTGTTTACATGACTAATGCCAAACTCAGCCTACTGCCATAATCAGTTTCATAGGAAATTATTAGTGTGCATGTAAAGCCCTAGTTATTTGGTTACTTTGACAGTCATTTCTGAACATTATTTATTTCATGTAATTAGTGATTCATTTACATCTGCCCCTCATTTTAAGCTCTTCCCATGTTTTAATATAGTGAAACTGTTCCTTACATTTTTGGGCAAAAGAAACATTGAACATTAAATAGTCAAATCATAGAGTAAAAGCAGGTTTCCTGGTTCTAGTCTTATTGATTCTCTGGTGTTTTTTGTAGAAAACTGAGCAAGTGAACCATTTTACCCAGAAATTGATATGGTAGAATAATGTTTTTGTGGAGCTAGCATTCAATTTTCACTCCCCGTGGAACAAAACTAGCTTCCATTACCCCTGTCATGAGCAAATGTATGGCTGATTTAAAGGACTATTTCACCATTGTAAACTAGTGGTTTTGTTGTTCTCAGTAGTCCGCTGTTACTTTATTTAGCACATTAGCACTTCCTACAATATGTATTTTCATATAACCTCTTGAGATGGGAAAACATGTTTTTATGAAGCTGAACATGTGCTCTTCATGAAAGAATGTTAAAATTAGGTGAAATCAAACATTTTTGGGGGGACTACCAAATATTTTCATCAATATATAATTAACCAATTAATTGTTAAAGAAGCAGAGTAATCCACACACCATTGTTTTTACTTAATGAAATCATATCTCCATGTTCCTCTTCTCCTCTCTCAGTTCCACTCTGCCCCGGTGTTTTCCTGCAGTCGACCAGAACCAGCAGTAAAGTACGGAGAGGCGGTCGACTTGGGGACTCCTGGAGGGTGAAGAAACATTTCTGTTGGCCACAAGAAGTATTACAGTTGATCATTAAACCAAATATTGTATTAAATATTCAGTCTGAACCTCTGATTTGGGTGCATCCTTCGAATTTCCCCTTTTACCTGAAATGTTCCCTACAACCCTCAAATTAGAGAGCATTGGATTGGTGGGAATGGGCGAGTTTCCACCATATATCTCATACCAGTCATTTCCTATCAAACAACACGGAAGAGGAGAAGCAAGAGGGATAACTGGGCCCAAGATACGGCTTCTGGCTTATTTGATCAATATACATTTTCGTAATGAGTTGGTTGTTAGGAGTGTATTGGTAAAAGTAGGACACGTCACATCCCGGCAACTTTGAGGGGGGGGGAAAAACACTTTTTATGGGAGTAGTGCCTGGTCGTCACTAGTTACCACAAACCACACCCATTTCTACAATGGATCTTTTTAAATGTGATTTTAACCCTAACCTTAAACACTAACTTTATGCCTAACCCTAAATAAATACAAATACGATATAGACGTTTGACATTGTGGCAACTCGTGAACACGCTTATCTGCCCTCTCATTGGCTATAATGGTCCCACCTGATCTTGCCTCTTCCCGATTGCCTTCCAGCTGCGTTTCAAACTCAACAACCCTCAGCCCTAAACCCTCAGCTCTTGAATTGCGTTTTACATCCGAGTGTACCTTAAAATGTCCCTTGCCCAAGCGAGGGAGAGTGATTATGGGTGAGGCAACGTCCTTGGTGGAAATCTTGAAGTTTAACTTAAAAACAAACAACCTAAAGCTATAAATGTACCTAGTAAGCTAACGTATCTAGCTAGTGTCAAGGAAATATTGGTCCAATAATATTTCTCAGATACCCGAACTTCTGAATTCAAATAGACTTTATTTCAAATTAACAAAGCCGAGCTGGTCCAAGGATCATCTGACTTTTCCAGTCTCAGGACATTCCTTCAATACAGTTTCATCCTTACATAGTCACTCCTCTTTCTGTAAAATACCCTTTGACATTTCACCACCATTATCTTTTTGTCTCACTTCTGACTTATTTACGCCCATCTTAGATTATACTGGTGGCGTCACCATAGTACTAACACACACACACAAAAAATATATATAAATATTTTTAAACTAGGCAAGTCAGTTAAGAACACATTCTTATTTACAATGACGGCCTATGAACAGTGGGTTAACCGCCTTGTTCAGGAAAAGAATGACAGATTTTTATCTTGTCAGCTTGGGGATTCGATCTAGCAATCTTTCGGTTACTGGCCCAACACTTCCTGCCGCCCCATACATACATACATACCTAATACAGGTGCATGTCTAATAGTACTTAATTAATACAAACATAGAGTTGAAGTCGAAAGTTTACATACACTTAGGTTGGAGTCTTTAAAACTCGTTTTCAACCACTCCACAAATTTCTTGTAAACAAACTATAGTTTTGGCAAGTCGGTTAGGACATCTACTTTGTGCATGACACAAGTCATTTTTCCAACAATTGTTTACAGACAGATTATTTCACTGTATCACAATTCCAGTGGGTCAGAAGTTTACATAAACTAAGTTGACTGTGCCTTTAAACAGCTTGGAAAATTACAGAAAATTGTGTCATGGCTTTAGAAGCTTCTGATAGGCTAATTAAAAAAAAAAAAATTTTTATTTCACCTTTATTTAACCAGGTAGGCTAGTTGAGAACAAGATCTCATTTGCAACTGCGACCTGGCCAAGATAAAGCATAGCAGTGTGAACAGACAACAACACAGAGTTACACATAGAGTAAACAATAAACAAGTCAATAACATGGTAGAAAAAAGAGAATCTATATACAATGTGTGCAAAAGGCATGAGGAGGTAGGCAATAAATCAAATAATTACAATTTAGCAGATTAACACTGGAGTGATAAATCATCAGATGATCATGTGCAAGTAGAGATACTGGTGTGCAAAAGAGCAGAAAAGTAAATAAATAAAAGCAGTATGGGGGGTGAGGTAGGTAAATTGGGTGGGCAATATACCGATGGACTATGTACAGCTGCAGCGATCGGTTAGCTGCTCGGATAGCAGATGTTTAAAGTTGTTGAGGGAGATAAAAGTCTCCAACTTCAGAGATTGTTGCAATTCGTTCCAGTCGCAGGCAGCAGAGAACTGGAAGGAAAGGCGTCCAAATTAGGTTTTGGCTTTAGGGATGATCAGTGAGATACACCTGCTGGAGCGCGCCCTATGGGTGGGTGTAGCCATCGTGACCAGTGAACTGAGATAAGGCGGCACTTTACCTAGCATAGCCTTGTAGATGACCTAGAGCCAGTGGGTCTGACGACGAACATGTGGCGAGGGCCAGCCGACTAGGGCATACAGGTCGCAGTGGTGGGTCGTATAAGGTGCTTTAGTAACAAAACGGATGGCACTGTGATAAACTGCATCCAGTTTGCTGAGTAGAGTATTGGAAGCTATTTTGTAGATGACATCGCCGAAGTCGAGGATCGGTAGGATAGTCAGTTTTACTAGGGTAAGTTTGGCGGCGTGAGTGGAGGAGGCTTTGTTGCGAAATAGAAAGCCGACTCTAGATTTGATTTTGGATTGGAGATGTTTGATATGAGTCTGGAAGGAGAGTTTGCAGTCTAGCCAGACACCTAGGTACTTATAGATGTCCACATATTCTAGGACGGAACCGTCCAGGGTGGTGATGCTAGTCGGGCATGCGGGTGCAGGCAGCGAACGGTTGAAAAGCATGCATTTGGTTTTACTAGCGTTTAAGAGCAGTTGGAGGCCACGGAAGGAGTGTTGTATGGCATTGAAGCTCGTTTGGATGTTAAATAGCACAGTGTCCAAGGAAGGGCCAGAAGTATACAGAATAGTGTCGTCTGCGTAGAGGTGGATCAGGGAATTGCCCGCAGCAAGAGCAACATCATTGATATATACAGAGAAAAGATTCGGCCCGAGAATTGATCCCTGAGGTACCCCCATAGAGACTGCCAGAGGACCGGACAGCATGCCCTCCGATTTGACACACTGAACTCTGTCTGCAAAGTAGTTGGTGAACCAGGCAAGGCAGTCAGTAGAAAAACCGAGGCTACTGAGTCTGCCGATAAGAATATAGTGATTGACAGAGTCGAAAGCCTTGGCCAGGTCGATGAAGACGGGGGCGGGGCTGTTGGCCAAGGTTGGAGTCGCCAGGAGGAAGGCATGGCCAGCCGTTGAGAAATGCTTGTTGAAGTTTTCGATTATCACGGATTTATCGGTGGTGACCGTGTTGCCTAGCCTCAGTGCAGTGGGCAGCTGGGAGGAGGTGCTCTTGTTCTCCATGGAATTTACAGTATCCCAGAACTTTTTGGAGTTAGAGCTACAGGATGCAAATTTCTGCTTGAAAAAGCTGGCCTTTGCTTTCCTGACTGACTGCGTGTATTGGTTCCTGACTTCCCTGAACAGTTGCATATCGCGGGGGCTCTTCGATGCTATTGCAGTTCGCCACAGGATGTTTTTGTGCTGGTCGAGGGCAGTCAGGTCTGGAGTGAACCAAGGGCTATATCTGTTCTTAGTTCTGCATTTTTTGAACAGAGCATGCTTGTCTAATATGGTGAGGAAGTAACTTTTAAAGAATGACCAAGCATCCTCAACTGACGGGATGAGGTCAATATCCTTCCAGGGTACCCGGGCCAGGTCGATTAGAAAGGCCTGCTCGCAGAAGTGTTTTAGGGAGAGTTTGACAGTGATGAGGTGTGGTCGTTTCACCGTGGACCCGTAGCGGATACAGGCAATGAGGCAGTGATCGCTGAGATCTTGATTGAAGACAGCAGAGGTGTATTTGGAGGGCAAGTTGGTCAGGATAATGTCTATTAGGGTGCCCATGTTTACGGATTTAGGGTTGTACCTGGTGGGTTCCTTGATGATTGACATAATTTGAGTCAGTTGAAGGTGTACCTTTGGATGTATTTCAAGGCCAACCTTCAAACTCAATGCCTCTTTGCTTGACATCATGGGAAAATCAACAGAAATCAGCCAAAAACTGTAGAAAATAATTGTGGACCTCCACAAGTCTGGTTCATCCTTGGGAGCAATTTCCAAACTGAAGGTACCACGTTCATCTGTACAAACAATAGTACGCAAGTATAAACACCATGGGACCACGCAGCCGTCATACCGCTCAGGAAGTAGACGCGTTCTGTCTCCTAGAGATGAACGTACTTTGTGAAAAGTGCAAATCAATCCCAGAACAGCAAAGGACCTTGCGAAGATGCTGGGGGAAACAGGTACAAAAGTATCTATATCCACAGTAAAATGAGTCCTATATCAACATAACCTGAAAGGCCGCACAGCAAGGAAGAAGCCACTGCTCCAAAACCGCCATAAAAAAGCCAGACTACGGTTTGCAACTGCACATGGGGACAAAGATCATATTTTGGAGAAATGTCCTTTCGTCTGATGAAACAAAATTAGAATTGTTTGGCCATAATGACCATCGTTATGTTTTGGAGGAAAAAGGGGGAGGCTTGCAAGACGAAGAACTCCATCCCAACCGTGAAGAACAGGGGTCATGTTTTGGCAGCATCATGATTTGGGGGTGCTTTGCTGCAGGAGGGACTGGAGCACTTCACAAAATAGATGGCATCATGAGGCAGGAAAGTTATATGGATATATTGAAACAACATCAAGACATCAGTCAGGATGTTAATGCTTGGACGCAAACTGGTCTTCCAAATGGACAATGACCCCAAGCATACTTCCAAAGTTGTGGCAAAATGGCTTAAGGACAACAAAGTCAAGGTACTGGAGTGGCCATCACAAAGCCCTGATCTCAATCCTATAGAAAATGTGGGCAGAACTGAAAAAGCGTGAGTGTAAACTTCTGACCCACTGGGAATGTGATGAAAGAAATAAAAGCTTAAATAAATCATTCTCTCAACTATTATTCTAACATTTCACATTCTTAAAATAAAGTGGTGATCCTAACTGACCTAAGACAGGGAATTTTTACTAGGATTAAGTGTCAGGAATTGTGAAACTGAGTTTAAATGTATTTGGCTACGGAGTATGAACTTCCGACTTCAACTGTGCCTTCCTAATACAGGTACATGTCTAGTGGTTCCTGTAAATTATTAACTAATGTGCATGTCCAATAGCCTTCACAAGACCAGGCTAATGGTAACTATCAATGATTAACTAATGTGCATGTCCAATAGCCTTCACAAGACCAGGCTAATGGTGGCTATCAATGATTAACTAATGTGCATGTCCAATAGCCTTCACAAGACCAGGCTAATGGTAACTATCAATGATTAACTAATGTGCATGTCCAATAGCCTTCACAAGACCAGACATGACCCAGAATGGTTAAGCCTGTATTGACCCAGCTTGCACATAGGTTCTGGTTACACATATACTAATGGTTAACTCCATATCGATTCTGCTGACTACTTCTACGAAAACAGTATAGGTACTCAAAAATCCCCAACACTAGCACTCCTGTCAGGTAGCCAGCTACAGTTACCCATAGCTGGCTAGCTAGTTTTATAGTTTGGTCATTTATTCCAATACATTTCAGAATTGCACTCCTCACTACGAAACTAAGCCAATTTAGGAACACTAATATATATATATATATATATATATATATATATATATATATATATATATATATATATAATTTGCAAGCTAGCTTCATGTTTACTGAGATACCAAACATGCAGGTTGTTGATTAAATTTGACACTTCGCGGCCACCAGAGTTTGACATGTGACTACAGTTTGCAATGAATTGTGGGTCATATCAACCCATCAAGTGACCAAAGTTGTTCACTCGCTCCTTCAAGCTAAATCGAGGGCCAACGTTAGGGAATTAGACCTCCCTTAAGATGGCAATCAAACTGCATCCGGTTTCAACGGGGATACCCCCGAGGGGAAAACAACGTGTTTGGAATGTAGCCATTTATTTTCTTTACTAGAACGGCCAGTTGAATATCTGGTCAAATAATGGCTAATATGTAAGAAATCAGTGAAGGAATGTGAACATTTGCACACTTCGGGAGGAAGGAGATAATTATGTCATAGTCACAGATTCCTAAACATGACTGTATGAACTGCCTTAATTTTGCTGGACCCCAGGAAGAGCAGCTGCTGCCTTGGCAGCTAATGGGGATCCATAATAAATACTGTAATGAAACAAGCTGGGAGCAGGTCTCGAACCCTCGACCTTCTAGCCCGAAGTCCAGCCCGCTATCGACTGTGCCGCAAAAGCATGCTCTAGCTGCAGTGTCGGTATCCGTGCTTATAAATCCAGGGTGGTTACAATACAAATTATATAGTTGTAGGCAACTTTTCAAAAATGTATTTACTTTAACTAGGCAAGTCCGTTAAGAAGAAATTCTTATTTAGAATGACGGCCTATGAACAACGGATTAACAGCCTTTTTCAGGGACAGAACGACAGATGTTTACTTTGTCAGCTCGGCGATTCGGTTACTGACCCAACGCTGTAAACACTAGGCTACCTGCCGCCCAAAACAGAACACAGGCATATGGAGGTTCAAAGATGATGAAAACTAGGCCTAGACATTTTATACAACACAGCGGGCATATAATGTTAAAACCAGACTTACCCGATCCATTGTGGAAGCTACTGTTTCTTTGTATGATATGAACTGCTGTCCTCGTCAACAATTTGCTGTTGTCTTGTTCTTCTTTAAGGTTTTATGGCAGACTACACCTATTGGCGTATTGCCGCCACCTACTGTACGGCGGGTGAACGAAAAATATAAATATCCATCCAAATAGTTTTTATCGTTGGTAAAGAATTCATGCAGGACATCTCTCCATAATTGTGTCAAATCTTCATGAATTTGTTCCATTATAAATCTACTGATGTCTTGCCACAGATTCTTAACATGAATACCATTAAAAAAGATGCAACACTGTTTCTGGGTGGTCATTACACTTGGTACAATTTAAATGTATCTATTTTTTAACTTCTTCATATAGTGGTTGGCAGGTTAATATGAATGAATAATTTTATAATAAACTTCCTATATTGTGTTAGTAAGTACATATTTTGTATTTTACCTTTATTTAACTAGGCAAGTCAGTTAAGAACAAATTCTTATTTTCAATGACAGCCTAGGAACAGTGGGTTAACTGCCTGTTCAGGAGCAGAACGACAGATGTGTACCTTGTCAGCTTGGGGATTTGAACTTGCAACCTTTCAGTTACTAGTCCAAAGCTCTAACCACTAAGCTACCTGCCTCCCCATTGTAACACGTAAATTGACTGAGAACACATTCTAATTCATAGCAACGACCTGGGGAATAGTTACAGGGGAGGGAAGAGGGGATGAATCAGCCAATTGGAAGATGGAAATTATTAGTTGGGCATGATGGGTTGAGGGCCAGATTGGGAATTTAGATCTTTAGTGACCACAGAGAGTCAAGGACACCTGTTTAACGTCCCATCTGAAAGACAGCACCTTACACAGGGTAATGTCCCCAATCACTGCCCTGGGCATTGGGATATTTTTTTTCAGACCAGAGGAAGAGTGCTTCCTAGTGGCCCTCCAACAGCATCTGGTCTCCCATCAAGTGATCAACCAGGACTAACCCTATTTAGCTTCAGAAGCAAGCCAGCAGTGGGATGCAGGTTGGTATGCTGCTAGTTAAATGGTAAGAAGATTGTAACCAGCATCACGCTGCTGCTCCCTCACTAGCTCGCAAGGAGATCAGATCTCAGATTCTCTGTCTTGCAAACACACGTGACATCCCTCTTAAACTATTAACAATCTCTGCCAGCAAAAAGCGAGCTTCGTGCGGCTTGGGGGTATTTCCAGTTCAGGAGTGAGTTTAAAGAACACAACTCAATACAAGAGCACACACAGTACAAGTGAAGTTTAAAACAGTAATTTATTTACAAATACTTACAAATAACAGTGAGAGTCTCTTCAGGAGAGAAGAGATTCTTGTATTTTTTTTATTTTTTTTATTTCACCTTTATTTAACCAGGTAAGCTAGTTGAGAACAAGTTCTCATTTACAATTGCGACCTGGCCAAGATAAAGCAAAGCAGTGCGACACAAACAACAACACAGAGTTACACATGGAATAAACAAGCGTACAGTCAATAACACAATAGAAAAAAAAGAAAGTCTGGCGTGACGAGGTAAGGCAATAAATAGGCCATAGTAGCGAAGTAACTACAATTTAGCAAATTAACACTGGAGTGATAGATGAGCAGATGAAGATGTGCAAGTAGAAATACTGGTGTGCAAAAGAGCAGAAAAGTAAATAAAAACAATATGGGGATGAGGTAGGTGGATTGGGTGGGCTATTGCAGCCTTCTACAGCACAGGAGTATCTGCCTGCATCCTCTTTGCTGACTGGGTCTAGGATCAGGGAGTTTTCTTGAGTCTTTGAGTTGGTGAGATGTTTTTAGTTCTTGTACCAGAAGTAGGTGGGGTTCAGTTAGAGTACAGGTGGTGCTACAGGTCAGTGTCAGATTCCCTTTCTCTGTGGCTGGAGTCTCCTTCACCTGCAGACCTGAAATTAGGTGTAGAAACATCCCTTTGTCAGTACTCTGTGCCATAGACCAAGACTCCATATCTTAAACTGTTTGTGTAATATTACCTGTATTAGTAGTTGTAGAAGTAGTAGATATTATATATTACCTGTGACATTCAGAGTTGTTACAGGGAAGCTGTACCCCCATTCTCTAAATTCTGTTATAAATCTGAACTTGTACTCAGCAGAATCGTTCTCTCTTAGGTCTGTGATTTTCAGGGTGCAGTCCTTCTCTTGAATCGCACGGTCTTTTTTGGGGGCCTTAAGGTACTCAGCACGATCTGCATGCTCTGTGTCCAAGTTCAGGGCTTTAAGCACTTCATCACGTTTCTCTGAATATACTAGTTTGCTTTTAAAACGTCATGAATATTTGGGTGTCTATATGTGCAGGGCAGTTCCACTGTTGAGCCCTTCAAAGCACAGATACTCTGATGAGTGTAAGTCACGTTGAAACAGTTCTGACCAAAAACAACAAACAATTGGAGGTACATCAACTAGTTACAGTAGTTCCACTGTACTGTAAATAAACACTGACTAAAGTTATATCTGTAATGGTATCCATTGTTGCATTGGGTCATCTTAGATTTTTAAAAACACACACACTGCAGGAGAAAGGAGACCCTCAAAGCCTTTCACAGGAGTAGCTGTCTGAATGATATCTCTTAGCTGACAATGTGGACTTGGATAACCATGCTAGACGTTGTCCATTCTTGTACCAAATGTAGGTGGGGTTGTCACTCAGAGGACAGCTGGTGCTACAGGTCAGTGTTACTTTCTGTTCAAACAATGTGTTGATGGGAGACAGCATCACCTGGCTTTTTTGTCCACACTTTATTGCCGTAGTTGCTGAGTTGAGTGTGAATGGAAACCATAGAGAAGTGTCAATCAGTGAGATGTGAGAGACAATTACTAAAGTGACATGGGGACGCCTAACACTGAACACACCAGAATAACACTAAGAAGCATCTTGAATTGTTTGTAGGTTGAACAACCCAGAGAAAAAGGGCAACCACCTGTGATTGCTTTATGCCTCTCTCTAATGTCAATATGCCTTGTCTACTACTGTCTTGGCTAGTTCTTATTGTTTTATTTCACTGTAGAGCCCTCAGTCCCGCTCAAAATGCCTTACATAGCTCTTTTGGCCAACCCCACACACATGTAGAGACCTCACCGGGCTTAACTGGTGCCTCCAGAGACGAAACCTCTCTCATTGTCACTCAATGCCTAGGTTTACCTCCAATGTACTCACATCCTACCATACCATTGTCTGTACATTATGCCCTGAATCTATTCTACCACTCCCAGAAATCTGCTCTTTTTATTCTCTGTCCCCGACGCACTAGACGACCAGTTCTTATAGCCTTCAGCCGTACCCTTATCCTACTCCTCCTCTGTTCTTCTGGTGATGTAGAGGTTAACCCAGGCCCTGTTGCCCCCAGTTCCACTCCTATTCCCCAGGTGCTCTCATTTGTTGATTTCTGTAACCGTAAAAGCTTTGAAAGCCTTGATTTCATGCATGTTAAGCCTCCTCCCCAAGATTTTTTTTCACTGCTTTAGCACACTGCGCCAACCCTGATGTTCTAGCTGTGTCTGAATCCTGGCTTAGGAAGGCCACCAAAAATTCTGAAATTTCCATCCCCAACTACAACATTTTCTGCCAAGATAGAACTGCCAAAGGGGGTGGAGTTGCAATCTACTGCAGAGACAGCCTGCAGAGTTCTGTCATGCTATCCAGGTCTGTGCCCAAACAGTTCGAGCTTTTAAAAATCCACCTTTCCATAAATAAGTCTCACTGTTGCCACTTGTTATAGACCCCCCTTAGCCCCCAGCTGTGCCCTGGACACCATATGTGAATTCATTGCCCCACATTTATCTTCAGAGTTTGTACTGTTAGGTGTCCTAAACTGGGATATGCTTAACAACCCCGGCCGTCCTACAATCTAAGCTAGATTCTTCAGATCTGTTAAATTCTCATAATCATGACTATAGTATTGATACATGGGACCCTGTCATTATCACAATATATGGTTTATCACTAAATCTATCAAACACCATTTTTCAAGATATACAAGTCAAGAGTACTTACAGAGTGAAGTGAAGGAGGGAGGTCTTGTAAGTCAACTGACTGGCAGTGCATAGAAACAGAAAGTGTGAGTTCTGTGGTTGACTCATATCTAAAGTAGTCAGGACACAAGTATCTTATACAGAAATTCCTTTTCCTTCCTCTTTAAGTCATTAACATGCATCTCGTAGCTTACTTAGAACAATTATAATAAGACATGGAACTTACATGGCACATTTCAAAGACCTAAAGACACTTGATGCAACATGACTAATGATGTCACATGGACCTACAGATCTGTGCCCCAGTTAGAGTAGATGACTATACAGCAAAAGAGAGGAGAAAGATTGTAATTATTATGTAGATTACACCTATGTCAAGTTGTGCTACCGCTTTAATAAAGACAACCTATTTATATCAACTGTTTATTACTGATAATGCTAATTACTGATAATGCAATTAAGTGGTATCAGGCAATTAACATAATCACCTACTTTTTTATTACCTGCTAAAACATAACACATATGGAACCGATGCAAAACAAACCAAAGGTTTAACTATGAGACTGACATGTTGACATTCATTCTGCAAAGCAAACCATCAAGAACAAAGGTTTAACTATGAGACTGACATGTTGACATTCATTCTGCAAAGCAAACCATCAAGAACAAAGGTTTTACTATGAGACTGACATGCTGACATTCATTCTGCAAAGCAAACCATCAAGAACAAAGGTTTTACTATGAGACTGACATGCTGACATTCATTCTGCAAAGCAAACCATCAAGAACAAAGGTTTTACTATGAGACTGACATGCTGACATTCATTCTGCAAAGCAAACCATCAAGAACAAAGGTTTTACTATGAGACTGACATGCTGACATTGATTCTGCAGAACAAACCACCAAGAACAAAGCTGAATTGTAATGTAAAAGGTAATATCAAGTGTACTTCCAGAGTGAAGAGAGGAGTTTGGTAGGATACATTATACTGGCTGTGTGTAACAGAAGAGTGTGAGTTCTGTGGTTGACACCAACTAGATGTACTGAGGGTCTAAGATGGTGATGCAGATCTGGCTTCCTGTACCCATGATGCCTTTTCCTGACAACCAACACGTCACTGAAGTGCTTATAAAAAATATGTAAATGTTTTTGGAGCACACCTATTGTCGTATATCGGCCACCTACTGCACTGGTAGTGAACGAAACATAAAAATATCCATTGAGGTAAAGGTGGCGGAGGGTAATACAGTACCACCATCATATACAATACAAACATTTCACTGATCAGATATAACCTGTAACGACTCCCACCGAAGGTGGCTCCCCTTCCTGTTCGGGTGGCGCTCGGCGGTCGTCGTCACCGGCCTACTAGCTGCTACTGACTTTTCCTCCCCCTCCCTTTTTGTTGAGTAGGTACACCTGTTTGTGGTTAGGGTGATTTGTGGGGCTTTATTACCCAGCAGCCCGGCCTGCTGGGTGTGCGGGATTGTTGTGTGTACACTCTGTACATTCTTGTTGTCTCTGGGTATCGTGTTGGTTGGTATTTTCCGTGTTTCTCACTCTGTTTGTGGTGAAGCATTTGTTTTTTGAGTAGCGTCGTGTTTGCACCCGTGTGGGGGAATTAAATTTGGAACGCTACTCTGAACTCTCTGTCTCCTGCGTTTGACTCCTGTTCATCCACTACACCTCGGGCATTACATAACCTGGCGGTGTCACGTTCCTGACCTTGTTTTCCTTTTGTATAGTTGTGTTTAGTGGGGCAGGACGTGAGCTGGGTGGGCAGTCTGTGTTGTTTGTTATATGTTTAGTGTCATTGTTAATTGACCTTGTATGGTTCTCAATCAGAGGCAGGTGTTTGACGTTTCCTCTGATTGAGAACCATATATAGGTAGGTTGTTTCACATTGTTTGTTGTGGGTGGTTGTCTCCTGTGTCCGTATATGTTACCACACGGGACTGTTTCGTTTTGTCGTTCGTGTATGTAGTCTTTTCCTGTTCGTGCGTTCTTCGTATATTGTAAGTTCTCAAGTCCAGGTCTGTCTACGTCGTTTTGTATTTCTCAAGTGTTCTTCGTGTTTCGTCTTTGCTTTAATAAATATCATTATGTATTCATCACCCGCTGCGCCTTGGTCCGCTCATTCACCACAAGACGACCGTTACAGTCTGGGGGTCCTCCCCCAGAATTTTGATGGGCATCTAAAAGGTCATTTCCCACATTTTTAGACAATCCAATATGGAATATGCTGTCTCAATTTAGAACAGAAAGAAACAAAAATGACCACAGTCATTCTTATTCTTTTTTTCTTTAACCTTAATTTAAGGTTTTAAGGTCCTATAGGATATAGCCTACATTTTAAGAGGACGATTTGCAGACAAAGACAAATAAATGGGTAATCAATATTATTAATAATGAAAATGCGCAACGCTCGCTCACCATAGTAGCCTAACCTACAGAGCATTCAGGAAAGTATTCAGACCAGACAGCCAAAGCCCATTAGATATAGAGGATGTATTAATAAAGACAGTCAGAAGTCTTTGAATTATTTCAAGAGATGTTCATTTGTTAGGCTATTTGTTAAAGGTGCAACACAATATTTATTATTGAATTACCTTTGATCTAGTTCAGTCTTATTAATCACAACATTTTTGGGGGAATCTATTAATTGTATAATTTATTTTTTATAGCCATGTGATGCTACAGTGGTGGTCATGCAACCTAATGAATCACACTTTTTCCAGTATTTGGGAGCACGGACTGTAGGCCTTATATTAGGAAGTTTGACTGTTGTATTTGTGAATTCCACTCTGTATGTAGGCTCGTTATAGCCTTTAAGTATATATGTTATATTTATTAAGTCTAGGCTATAACCTGTCCTGAGTTAAATAGCCAAGGGGTCCCAAATGGTTACAACTATCTATAGCCTATTCTTATTGCCTGATCTGTTTTCCCTACCAGCCACTTCATGTGCTTCTTAAACTATTTTGTTTAAAATGTATTTAGAGGCTATATTTAGAGGCCAGTGAGCTAGGGTCTCTTTTTATATTTAACCTTTATTTAACTAGGCAAGTCAGTTTTAAGAACAAATTCTTATTTACAATGGCGGCCTACTTCGGCCTCCCCTAACACGGACAACGCTGGGCCAATTGTGCGCCGCCCTGTTGGGACTCCCAATCCCAGCCGGATGTGATACAGCCTGGATTCAAACCAGGTACTATAGTGACACCTCTTGCACTGAGATGCAGTGCCTTAGACCTCTGCGCCACTCGGGAGCCCAAATGGAGGCCTATAATAAAAACTGTTATGAAACACAAATAGAGTTCTATAATTATCCCGCAAGACACCAGTACCCACAATGATAGCCTAAGTTGAAGGCCTATTTTTTTTATATTTGGATCGGCCTAAACTAAGCATTTAATAATTAAAGTGATAGGCTAAATAACTTTGGAAATGTAGATAATTTTGAATACACACATGGATTTCAATAAACAAACGGATCAAACTGTTCTATTCTCTTTGATTTAGTTCCTATTGTAACTCAGACAAGTGACAGAATGGATGATATACTGACTCACTGAACTGAATGAAGGATGAATTAAATGTTCACATATGTTGGAATGATGAGTTGCACGCATCATGCATGCTCTGCACTTTATTTGGCTAGTAGGCAAATAGGTCTATATTAGGGTATAATGACTCCGTGGCTACATGCCTCCAGAAGGGCGTCTTCTGAGGCTGAGGGGTGCTTTTACTAAGGCGCGTGGTGCTGCATGGAGATCACAAGCTCTTCAACTGGGCAGCAGTGTCACAATGGAGGGAACAGCCTATACGGAGACTACCTAAGACCACTGCAACAGTTATTGTAAAGTGTGGGAATAAGCTGATGCCAGACTTAGCCTACATTTAACCTCTCCCTTATTCATTTCAAAGTCCATATGTTCATGCCCCGATTCATATAAATCATGTCAAATTATTTTAAATTCATATTAACCCCTCATACAGAATATGCTTTGGCAAGATTTTGAGTGATGAAATACCTTTCAAAATATTCTATCACTAAATATTATGAATGACAAAGACTCCAGTGGTCACACAGAGAATTTGGAAAGTATTCAAACCCCTTGACTTCTTCCACATTTTGTTATGTTACATAAAATGGAGTCAATTAAACATTTTCCTTATCAATCTACCCACAATACCCCATAATGTCAAAGCAAAAAAAGGTTTCAAGAAATAGTTTTTAAAAAAACTTTAAAAAAAAACTGAAATACCTTATTTACATAAGTATTCAGACCCTTTGCTATGAGACTTGAAATTGAGCTCAGCTGCATCCTGTTTCCATTGATCATTCTTGAGATGTTTCTAAAACTTGATTGGAGTTCACCTGTTTACCTGTGGTAAATTAAATTGATTGGACATGATTTGGAAAGGCACACACCTGTCTATATAAGGTCCCACAGTTTACTGTGCATGTCAGAGCAAAAATCAAGCCATGGGGTCGAAGGAATTGTCTGTAGAGCCTCGAGACAGGATTCTGTCGAGGCACAGATCTGGGAAAGGGAACCAAAAAATGTCTGTAGCATTGAAGGTGCCCAACAACACAGCGGCCTCCATCATTCTTAAATGGAAGAAATTTGGAACCACCAAGACTCTTCCTAGAGCTGGCCCCCCGGCCAAACTAAACAATCAGGGGAGAAGGGCCTTGGTCAGGGAGGTGACCAAGAACCCGATGGTCACTCTCCCTGAGCTCCAGAGTTCCTCTGTGGAGATCGGAGAACCTTCCAGAAGGACAACCATCTCTGCAGCACTCCACCAATCAATCCTTTATGGTAGAGTGGCCAGACGGAAGCCACTCCTCAGTAAAAGGCACATCAGCCGCTTGGAGTTTGCCAAGAGGCATCAAAATGACTCTGACCATGAGAAACAAGATTCTCTGGTTTGATGAAACCAAGATTGAACTCTTTGGCCTGAATGCCAAGCATCACTTCTGGAAGAAATCTGGCACCATCCCTACAGTGAAGTATGGTGGTGGCAGCATCATGCTATGGGGATGTTTTTCAGTGGCAGGGATTGGGAGACTAGTCAGAGAGATTCTTGATGAAAACCTGCTCCAGAGCGCTCAGGGCCTCAGACTGGGGCGAAGGTTCACCTTCCAACAGGACAACAACCCTAAGCACACAGCCAAGACAACGTAGGAGTGGCTTTGGGACATGTCTCTGAATGTCCTTGAGGGGCCCAGCCAGATCCCGGACTTGAACCCGATCGAACATCTCTGGAGAGAACTGAAAATAGCTGTGCAGCGACATTCCCCATCCAACCTGACAGATTTTGAGAGGATCTACAGAGAAGATTGGAAGAAACTTCCCAAATACAGGTGTGCCAAGCTTGTAGCGTCATACCCAAGAAGACTCGAGGCTGTAATCGCTGCCAAACGTGCTTCAACAAAGTACTGAGTAAAGGGTCTGAATACTTATGTAATTGTGATATTTCATTTTATTTTGAATACATTTGCCAAAATGTCAAAAAAAAACAGGTATTTTTCATTGTCATTATGGGGTACTGTGTGTAGATTGATGAGACATAACAATATATTTAATCAATTTTAGAATTAAGTTGTAATGTAACAACATTTTGAAAAAGTCAAGGGGTCTGAATACTTTCCAAATGCACTGTACATAATTCATAGATTCACATTTCATTATTCCTGGTATATACTACTGGCTGTGATTGTGGGCATTATAACGTAAATTTCTAATTCAATATTGCCCCATTCCCATTCTCTGGGCCCTGTCTGCAATCGTAGCCGTTAACCAAAACGTTATTTTGATGAATTTATTCATACTATTTCATCCTTCCACAAAATATAGTCCCAAAACAAATCTAGGGTTGCTACCCAAGCCGGCTGTTCGTTCGTTCTATCGGTTCGGTTGCTGGAAAGACTGCAAACTAGCTGCACTTCGTTTCATTTCACCTTTTTCAATTGACATTTCTTTGTATATATCCATAAAATGATGCCAGCTGATTAATGATTTCGACTGGCTGAGAAACGCTGTCTGTCAGTCTCGTCCCGACTCCCAACACGTACATTACTATGGGACAGTTGGAGATTGTTTCAATATTCAAATTCAATGTTGCTATTGTCAGAGAGACAGACAACAAGGTTTATATAAGGTGCATGCATGGGGATGTCCACGTCACCCAGATATATGCCCTTACTGTAGAGAAACACCTAGCAGACTGGAACTTCACTGTTGTAGGCATAATACAGCTAGTGGTATCTAGACTCACGCTGGCAAACAAATCCATTATATTAGCTACCTAAATGTGAAGTAAACTCAACTGAGGAGTAATAGAGAATGGAGAGTTTTGGCTATTAAATAAACACACAACTGCATGGCATATTTATATAGTGGATGATATATATATATATATATATTATTTACATTTTTTAAACGTAACCCTTATTTAACTTGGCAAGTTAAGAACAAATTCCTATTTACAATGACAGCCTACCCTGGCCAAATCCAGACAACGCTGGGCCATTTGTGCACCGCCCTGTGGGACTCCCAATCCCGTCTGGATGTGATAAAGCCTGGAATTGAACCAGGGACTGTAGTGATGCCTCGTGCACTGAGATGCAGTGCGCCAATTGGGAGCCCTAGGCCTAGCCTAAATCATATTTACTTTCTATTTTGCAGCTCAGGCGGTTATTCTGGACAAGGCTCTTCTGTGTCTTTATAGTATCATTCTAACACAAGTAATTTGCTGAAGGCCCTAGACTTTTATTTTGTTTTGGAAATGATACCGCAAAGCAACTAAAGTCTGGGCTGGAATTGCTTGATTGACTGGCTAACTTTGACTAGCTACGTTCCTGACAAAAGTTTGTAAGTATAACAGATATCTGTAACCGAGTAAAAGGATACATAAAGTAAGAATTCAACATGTAAATGTTCATTCATAGTCATAACATAGGGTTTTGTACGTTTACAGATCTAATTTAACAGTTATGTTTTCATGCATTACTTTTCTTACAATCTTAACAATTTACGTATGGATTTTCTTACACTAAACATGTGTGGTTCAACAAGGGTTCTTCTACGATCCTTAAAGTTCTCAAAAGAACCTTAGGGTTCTTGGCACTCAAAATTCCCCCCAAAAGGTTATTCCAAGAACCCCATAGGAGGTGGGGTTCATCGAGGAACCTCTTAAGTTGGTGGGGGTTCTTGCAGGACCTTAACTGCCCAACTGAAACACTTGGATTTGAATTTGAAAGGACAGACGGTGCAGGCACTTAACTGACAAATGTAAAGATCTCAATGTAAGGTTGTAAAGGCCGTCGGAAGAAGTGGGCCAAGGTGCAGCGTCGTACGTGTTGCCAAGATACTGTTGGAATCGGCTAAACTTTGAACATTGAGATATTAAATAAATGATAGAGACAAAGCCTTGAATAGAAAGAGTTTGTAAAAAGACAGAAGGCTTTGGAATGTGTTTGATGGAGGAGAGCGATGTGTTGATACAGGGGAGACAGACATCTGTGTATTAGAAGAAAGAGGGGTTGAGGTCGGGAGGTGAGGACAGATTCTTTTAAGAGAGTAATAAATGTTTGGAATCCTGTTACCCTCTTTATTAGCTTCCTGTAGAGCCATAAAATGTAAGGATTGGAGAGAAAGGGGAGTGTCTTAAGTAGGATGCATATATACTGTGAAGTCTGAAATCTTTTGCTGTCTGTAGGATGATAGGATGACATTTCAGACACAGACTGTGTGTAGGTTTAGTGTGGTGTATGGATGGGATGTTTAAATCACTATCACATATAGTACATTTACTATAAGACCTCATGAATAAAGTTGGTTATATTGTGTTATTTAAAGATGGAATCTTTAATGCTGAAACTCTCCGTTTGAGATATGACCACAACAAAGAAGTTACCGTAAAAAATGAACTGTTTTTATGTCACGAATACCACCGAAGGTGGCTCCCCTTCCTGTTTGGGTGGCGCTCGGCGGTCGTCGTCGCCGGTCTACTAGCTACCACCGATCCCTTTTTCCTTTTCGTTTGTTTTTGTCTAATTGTTTTCACCTGTTCCTTGTTGGGGTTTTGGGATGGGTGTTATTTAAGTTTGTTTAGCCCGCTGGTGTTTGTGCGGGCTTGTTGTTATTTTGACGTATGTGGTGTTTGTGTTCTTTTGGGTTTTCGCTGTCCGGTATTTGAGTAACTTTGGTTTTGGGTTTGTTGCGCCTGTGTTTTGGGCTTCACCCATGTTTGTAACTGGTTACATTTCGAAAGGACATTAAAGCGTTTTTCCCGTCAACCTTCTGCTCTCTGCGTCTGACTCCACACCCATCACTCTCCAGACGTTACATTTTATCCCCTCTGACCATAATAGAACAGTAGAATATGGACTGAACAGTTTGGCCTATACTTTTATTTAAAAGGATAGTTCAAGCCAAAATCAAAGTCATTCTAATTGAGGAATTATAAAGCATTTTTTCAAAACATTGAATTTCATTAAAAGCCACAATGCCTATAACCCATGATTGGATTGAATCCCGCCCAATGTCTATTGAGCAGCACTGTGGCTGTTGAATTTCACAGTAGCGTACTGGCAATCCTGGTCCTGTTTCTGGGTGTGAGACAGTGGGACGGTGGAGTCCAGAGGCACTTCCTGGTTTCTGTGTTGGATGATGGCGTAGGTAACGTCATCCTGCTCGTCTATGATCGCTCTCTGTGCTACAATAGGGGCCATGGCCATGGCCATGCCTGAGATGTTGTCATACACTGGATTAGTGTCTCTCTGATGGGTAGAGAGGACAGACAACATGAGGGGTGAAAAATATGACCAGTCATTGAGTCATCTATACACAGATGACTGCAGTTCTCAGTCAACTGACTCCAACAAACTCACCGGTCCATTCTCTGCTGTATCTCTTCTGTCTCTTGTGTCAGAGGTGGATTTGGAGAACTTCTTCCTGATTTGTGAAAAAAATTATAAATTAATAAATGAACAATTAATCAAGCAATATACATATTTTGATCGATTATGCCACAGAATGTGAAAAATGATAAATTCATCTCACTCACCTGAACCACATGAACCCAAAGAGACAGATTATGAGAATCAGAATAACCGCTATGATTCCTACAACTGCATTCTTCAAAGACGTTGGTTCCCCAACGAACGTAACAGGAGAACGGAGGTCTTTAACACTACAGGAGTAGCTGACTGCGTCCTCACTGCTGACTGGGTCTAGGTAGAGGTAGTTATCTTGGGTGTTTGGGTTGGTGAGAAGTTGTCCGTTCTTGTACCAGATGTAGGTGGTGTTTTCAGTCAGAGTACAGGTGGTGCTACAGGTCAGTGTCACCTTCCCTTCCTCTGTGCCAGGAGTCTCCTTCACCTGCAAGTCTGAAAAGGAGTAAATTAAGACAAAATAGCACAATCATCATTATTTCCACCAATAATATAATGACTTAGACTAGATGATATAATACTGTAAGGACAGTATTACCTGTGACATTCAGAGTTATTCCAGGGAAGCTGTATCCCCATTTTACTGCAGTTGTTGTAAATCTGAACTTGTATTCAGCAGAGTCACTCTCTCTCAGGTCTGTGATTCTCAGGGTGGAGTCCTTGTCTATAGTTGGAAGGTACTTCACACGACCTGCATACTCTGGGTCCTGGCTTAGATCTGTAGTAACTCCAGACTCCCATTTGTTGAACCAGGATACTTCTGTGACGTTGTGCCAGCTGGGATGTCTATACGTGCAGGTAATGTCCACTGTTGACCCCTTCAAGGCACATATACTCCTCTTGGTGTAAGTCACATTCAAACAGCTCTGACCATGAACACCTGAAACAAAATGTATCTGATCAATTCCTCAAATGATGAGACGATTTTCAGTGCATTCGGAAAGTAGTCAGAACCCTTGACTTTTTCCACATTTTGTTACGTTACAGCCTTATTCTAAAATGGATTAAAAAATGTATTATTATTCAACGGTATAAGAAGATACCATAACATCATCTATTTTCTACCTTGTATATTATGCCATATACTTTTTTTACTGGTGTTATTATCCAAGAGTGCACAGATTGGTCTGTTTTTCCCCACATGTTCTACTATTGGTCCACAGGCCTTAATGATTGATACTTAAGATGATTATTATAGGTGAGTCCAGACTCACACACTGTAGGAGCGAGAAAATCCTCATGGTCTTTTATAGCACAGGAGTAACTGTCTGTAGAGTAACACCAGACCACTAGAGTATTACAGGAGTATTGTTGGGGAGTAGGGTCATGGAGATGTTGTCCGTTCTTGTACCAGATGTAGGTGGGGTTGGGGTTGTCAGTCAGAAGACAGGTGGTGCTACAGGTCAGTGTTCTCTTCTTTTCCTCTGTGGAGGAAGACACCTTCACCTGCAGCTCTGAATGATAATTATTAGAACTTGCAATATGATATTGCACTGGATTACAATTAATATATTTGTATAAGTAGTTGTAGGAGATATGATATATTACCTGTGACAGTCAGAGTTGTTCCAGGGAAGCTGTACCCCCATTCTGCATACTGTGTTTTAAATCTGAACTTGTACTCAGCTGAATCTCTCTCTCTCAGGTCTGTGATTCTCAGGTTGCAGTCTTTCTTTTTAGTTCCAAGGTACTCAGCACGACCTGCATACTCTGGCACCGAGCTCAGGATTTTAGGTGCCTCATTACATTTCTCTTGGATATACCAGTTTGGTTCTGAGACTACATGATTACTTGGATGTTGATATGTGCAGGGCAGTTCCACTGTTGATCCCTTAACAGCACAGATACTCTGATGGGTGTAAGTCACGTTGAAACAGTTCTGACCCAGAACACCTGAAACAGCAGGAGGCCCATTATTTATTCATTTCATTTCAATTATTATTATTACGCTGAACAACAATAGAATCACAACAATCAACAATTTCTAAGATTTTAATGAGTTACAGGTCATATAAATAAATCAGTCAATTGAAGAAAATGAATTATGCCCTAATCTATGGATTTCACATGACTGGGAATACAGATGTGCATCTGTTGGTCACGGATACCTTATAAAAAGGTATCCGTGTACCCAGTACCTGGTGTGACCACCATTTGCCTCATGCAGTGCGACACATCTCCTTCACATAGTGTTGATAAGGCTGCTGATTGCGACCTGTGGAGTAGCTGTGCGAAGTTGCTGGATATTGGCGGGAACTGGAACACGCTGTCGCACATGTCGATACAGAGCATCCCAAACATGCTTAATGGGTGGCATGTCTGGTGAGTACGCAGACCATGGAAGAAATGTGAATTTTTCAGATTCCAGGAATTGTGTACAGCTCTTTGCGACATCGGGCTGTGCATTATCATGCTGAAACATGAGGTGGGGCGGCGGATGAATGGCAAGACAATGGGCCTCAGGATCTCGTCACAGTATTTCTATGCATTAAAATTGCCATCAATGAAATGCAATTGTGTTCGTTGTCCGTACCTTATGTCTGCCACTACTATAACCCCACTGCCTCTATGGGGCACTCTGTTCACAACGATGATATCAGCAAACCGCTGTCCCACATAACGCAATACACGCTGTCTGCCATCTGCCCGGTACAGTTGAAATTGGGATTCGTCCGTGAAGAGCACACTTCTCCAGCATGCCAGTGGCCATCGAAGGAGAGCATTTGCCCACTGAAGTCTGTTACAACACATTCAGGTCAAGACCCTGGTGAGGACAATAAGCATGCAGATGAGCATCCCTGAGATGGTTTCTGACAGTTTGTGCAGAAATTATTTGGTTGAGCAAACCCACAGTTTCATCAGCCGTCCGGGTGGCTGGTCTCAGACAATCCCACAGGTGAAGAAGCCGGATGTGGAGGTCCTGGGCTGGGGTGGTGACACGTGGTGTGCGGTTGTGAGGCCAGTTGAACGTACAACCAAATTCTTTAAAACGCTGTTGGATGTGGCTTATGGTAGACAAATTACCATTCAAGTCTCTGGCAACAGCTCTGGTGGACATTCCTGCAGTCAGCATGCAAATTGCACAATTCCTTCACAACTTGAGACACCTGTGGCATTGTTTTGTGTGAAAAATCTCATTTTAGAGCGGCCTTTTATTGTCCCTAGAACAAGGTGTACCTGTGTAATGATCATGCTGTTTAATCAGCTTCTTGATATGTCATACCTGTCAGGTGGATGAATTATCTTGGCAAAGGATAAATGCTCATTAAGAGGGATGTAAAGACATTTGTGCTCAAAATTTAAGAGAAATAAGCTTTTTGTGCATATGGAAAATGTCTAGGATTATTTATTTTAACTCATGAAACATGAGACCAACACTTTACATGTTGCGTTTATATTGTTGTTCAGTATATCTTCTTATCAGCTGATTTAGGACTGAACAATACAACTTTAGTAATAATCTGATAAACTTTAAAACTGTAGTTTAATCCATACTCACACACTGCAGGAGAGAGGAGATCCTCATAGCCTTTTACAGCACAGGAGTAACTGCCTGAATAGTAATTGTGGATTGAGTATTGTTGGGAAATGTGCTCATCTAGACGTTGTCCATTCCTGTACCAGATGTAGGTGGGGTTGGGGTTGTCACTCAGAGTACAGGTGTTGCTACAGGTCAGTGTCACCTCCTGTCCCTTCACTGCGTTGGTGGGAGGCACCATCACCTGGCTTTGTTGTCCACACCTTGTTGCTGTATTTGCTGAGTTGAGTGTAAATGAAAACCGTAGATAAGCATAACTTAGTGATGTGTGCGAGACAGCTGGGTCATTCCATGAAGAGTGCCTTTTGCTTCTGTAACAGTATAGCTTTATGGCGTCCCCTCGCCCCGACCCGGGCGCGAACCAGGGACCCTCTGCACACATCAACAACGGTCGCCCACGAAGCATCGTTACCCATCGCTCCACAAAGGCCAAGGCCCTTGCAGAGCAAGGAGCAACACTACTTCTAGGTTTCAGAGCAAGTGACGTAACTGATTGAAACGCTACTAGCGCGTACCCGCTAACTAGCTAGCCATTTCACATCCGTTACACTCACCCCCCTTTCAACCTCCTCCTTTTCCGCAGTAACCAGTGATCCGGGTCAACAGCATCAAGGTAACAGTATAACTTTACGTCGTCCCCTCGCCCCGACACGGGCGCGAACCAGGGACCCTCTGCACACATCAACAACGGTCGCCCACGAAGCATCGTTACCCATCGCTCCACAAAGGCCAAGGCCCTTGCAGAGCAAGGAGCAACACTACTTCTAGGTTTCAGAGCAAGTGACGTAACTGATTGAAACGCTACTAGCGCGTACCCGCTAACTAGCTAGCCATTTCACATCCGTTACACTCACCCCCCTTTCAACCTCCTCCTTTTCCGCAGTAACCAGTGATCCGGGTCAACAGCATCAAGGTAACAGTATAACTTTACGTCGTCCCCTCGCCCCGACACGGGCGCGAACCAGGGACCCTCTGCACACATCAACAACGGTCGCCCACGAAGCATCGTTACCCATCGCTCCACAAAGGCCAAGGCCCTTGCAGAGCAAGGAGCAACACTACTTCTAGGTTTCAGAGCAAGTGACGTAACTGATTGAAACGCTACTAGCGCGTACCCGCTAACTAGCTAGCCATTTCACATCCGTTACACTTCCCTTTGTGTAGTAATATTGAATTTTAAAAGCCTGTTATGGTAAATGAAGTGCCCTTTAATATAGACAACATGAAGAATTCAATAAATCTGATTGCCCTCTAAGGTCAATGTCCACACCCCGCGGACATCTAATTAGCACAATACAAAAATCCCCATAAAAATCCATCTATTTTACATTTTTTTTAACATTTTAGACATTTTAGCAGACGCTCTTATCCAGAGCGACTTACAGTAGAGTGCATACATTTTATTACATTTTACATACTGAGACAAGGATATCCCTACCGGCCAAACCCTCCCTAACCCGGACGACGCTATGCCAATTGTGCGTCGCCCCACGGACCTCCCGGTTGCGGCCGGCTGCGACAGAGCCTGGGCGTGAACCCAGAGACTCTGGTGGCGCAGCTAGCACTGCGATGCAGTGCCCTAGACCACTGCGCCACCCGGGAGATCTCTTTAGATAGAGATATGTTTTTTTTGCATTGGATGAGTCTCAATCCACCGTATCTGCCTATTTCGCACTTCCGCATCTGCTGTGAAAGGTGACCGAGCTAGAGAGGTGTCTTCTCACAAAATCGTCTGAAGCGTCCGAACGGTCTAGGAAGTCCACAGGCCTCACAAGACTCGTCTGAAGGTCCCCCGTACCCGTTAAACAGGAATGGAAGTATATATGGACACTGTTTAGTGCCAAAAATAAGTAGTTAAATACATGTAAAAAATATATATATATATAATCCTGATCTCTCAGATATACAGTACCAGTCAAAGGTTTGGACACACCTACTCATTCAAGGATTTTTCTTAATTTTTACTATTTTCTACATTGTAGAATAATAGTGAAGACATCAAAACTATGAGAGTGTGCAATGCTGTCATCAAGGCAAAGGGTGGCTACTTTGAAGAATCTCAAATATAAACAATATTTGAATTTGTTTAACACCTTTTTGGTTACTACATGATTCCATATGTGTTTTTTCATAGTTTTGATGTCTTCACTATTATTATACCATGTAGAAAATAGTACAAATAAAGAAAAACCCTTGAATGAGTAGGTGTGTCTAACCTTTTTGACTGGAACTGTAGGTCAGATACTTCAGAACAAACGTCCTTCAGATTTGTTTTTGAAACGATCTGTTGTTCTATGTAATGAATGTGTTATTCAGTGCGATTGTATGGGCTAACAGCTGTAAGGGATTTATTTCATTTTGGGGGGATGCTTTAAGGGGTCTTAGAATTCAAAATCAAGTAGTAAAATGATCCTTTGTATGACGTTCTTAAAAAAATTACATGTAGCTTAGTCGAACATCTAATAGTTAAATCATAGTATAAAAAGCAGGTGAGCTGGTTCTACTCTTTTTAGACATTTTCTGGTGTTTTGTGGTGGAGAACTGAGCGGGACGAGAATAACACGTCATCCCTGTTACCCATAGATAGACAGGCTAGATATGTTTGAACAATTAAAACATTTGTGTGAAGCTTGCTTTCGAATGCAACTCCCTGTTGCACACAACAACCTTCCATTCCCCTCATGAGATTAAATTGTCAACCCCGTTACGGTCAACCCCGTTACGGTCAACCCCGTTACGGTCAGCCCCGTTACGGTCAACCCCGCTACGGTCAGCCCCGTTACGGTCAGCCCCGTTACGGTCAACCCCGTTACGGTCAACCCCGTTAAGGTCAGCCACGTTACGGTCAGCCCCGTTACGGTCAGCCCCGTTACGGTCAGCCCCGTTACGGTCAGCCCCGGTACGGTCAACCCGGGTACGGTCAACCCCGGTACGGTCAACCCCGTTACGGTCAACCCCGTTACGGTCAACCCTGTTACGGTCAACCCTGCAACTTTATTTGGAACTTAATAGGCACTTACTATAGTAATTTTTTATTGAACATCTTGAGATGGGAAAACATTAAGTTGAACACGTGCTCTTTATGAGAGAATGTTAAAATTAGGTGAAATCTGAATAATCTTTTGACCAAGATACACTTCTCAGAAGGCACCTAATTGGTGGATGACCCAGCTTCTGAAGGGAAATGGGATTGCCTAAAAGACCCCTGAACACACCAGAATATTCATATTCATGTTGTCCTGAACTGTCTCATGGCATTTTGTAATTGTCTGTAGATTTAATAGCAACAAGGATACCTATCATAAGAAGACTATTACAGATCTAAGAACGTGACCATACAGTACCTGCCACAGACCAGAGAAAGACCACCAACACACTTCCTGCTGTTCTCAAGGCCATTGTTGCATCACCCACCCTGCAGTCTTAGAAAAATAAACAAGAACTCACTCTATAGCTGGTGAATAACTACTCCTTATAAATCAATTGAGAGGTAAACAATTACTTATTGAACAGACCTCTCTATAGCACTGTATACACATAATAATCATTTTATTGCTCAAAATCTGTTTTATTCTTACAATCCTATAGCATTGAGACATGGGTCCCTAGTATTATCATTAGCCAGAAGAATATGGTTAATCACTAAAAACATACTACCAAACACTATTTCATAAGATATCTTCAAGTGTACTTACAGAGAAAAGTGGAGAGGTTTTGTAAGACAACTCACTGGCAGTATGAAAATGAGAAGTAAGTGAGTGGTTGACACATGATGTAGTCAAGATGACACATGATGTAGTGCACAAGTTGCTGTAATGTCCTTCCTTTTCACGCAAGAAGGCAACTATTATTAGACGGTTTCCATTGCATAAGTTGCATCACGGCTGACAAACAAACTTGTGGCAAGGCGGCATTTGCCCCAGCACATTAGATTTTGTTTAATAAAATAGTTAGACGCAAAGGGGACAAACTGCTGTTTTTAGACCGATTTGCCTCGTGATTGTTTCAACTCACACACAGAATGCTGCTGCAGGCTCTTTGTATGTCTTGACCAATCAGATGAATTGAAATTATAGGTCGCGCGGTTCGGGTACAACGCACAAAGCTCAAGGAGCGCGCTCCACTTTCCACCTTTATTTATTTAGTAAGCATGATAATGCATCAGTCCCGACAGACAGAAGTACCCGCTTTAGAGAAACATTTGCAGAAGAATAAGCAATAACTTTGCAAAATGTTTAATGATTATTTACTCACTAAATTATGTGCAAATGTTAAACAAATTACTTTCAAATCAATTTTGAATTAAAATGTTGATTTAACTGTTGTTTATCAGCCCATTGCTAAGCTAGCTAACACTTCGGACGCGATAGCTAGCTAATGCTAGTAGAAGACCTCGTCCTGCTTATCAGGTGTTTAGAGATCAACAACTCAACTAACTAGGCCTAGTCGTAGATTCAGTAATGCATCAGTTGTGAAGACCCGGACGGTTTTAAAATCATGAATTGGTGAACATGCTAGCCAGCTAGATACATTTCCCCCATTTGTTTCCAGGGACTAAAGTGGGCACCTGATCGCGTTTCACTCCATTGCATTGGCTTGGCAGGAGAAAATATTTGTGCCCGTCTTGTTTGGAGGTAAGACATGTTAAAAAATAAATAGCATCTGATGAAATAGTGGCAAATGCAGCCAGCTATTTTATTCGATATTGGCTTGCAAGCCAGCCAAGTTATTTGTGCATTCTCTGTTGATGAGTCTGTTTAGCTACTTTGCTAGCTAGCAGCATGCAGTGTCTGTTTACTAACTTTCTCTTGTCACATTCCCTTCCCTTATTGTGTTGCACGATTGGGTTTGGTGTTACTAGTTAAAAATAGAGCCTGTTATTCTACTCTTATTCTAAACTGACCAACCCTATGAAAAACTGTTAACAAAACTATTGCACATTTTAATAAAGTATAAGGGATTTGCGTCAATTCAAATCTGGTATCAGGACAAAATGTGATTCAGAGTCACCGAATATACTTTAAGTATTTTTATTAAACTCAAGCGGTAAATGCATTTTTCGTATATACGGGTTCTCTGTATCACCTCGCAGGGCAGAACAGAGAACTGGCAGGATGTAAGTAAACAGCTGTTCTTATACTGTGACAGACTAGTTCCAACCCGTCTGTTGGCCTATCACAGTAGAGGCTGAGCGTGGTTTAAACTTTGCTCAGCCTATCGCCGGCGCTCAGGCTAGTCCCAGCCTCTTGGCGCTCTTTGGTGTCCCGGCGCTGTTGCTGTGTAGATTACGCTCCCACACCCCAGAGATTGAGGTCAGATAGCTCTGTAACGTTGTCTGTGCTATTTGCACCTGCATACAAAGCACACTGTTCTCGCTCAAGGCTAACCACAGCTTCCCAGCACACTTATCTGGGGCTAACTGTTACTTCCAGCACAGACACCCAGGCGCCCAGGCTAACAGTTGCTAATATTATATCACATGTGATATAGCATTGGGTTATAGTGCAATAAACACAAATCCTAACAAAAGGTAGTTGAGGCTTCAGAAACATGAACCAGCACTGAGATTTGATCAGTGAGGTTAATTTCTCCCCCCTTGTCTCTGCTTGTTCCACCTTGAAGGACACCTCACCCTGTCACCCTGCAGATGTAAGGAACTTGTTGTGAACCTCCCAGCCACCAGGATAATCACCATATCCAAGGATTTTATTAAGGACTGTGCAATATCACAATGTTAGAAATGGATTCACCAGTTATTGTTTATCATGCAGATTTGATTGAACATCGTAATTTATGAAACTCATTCTTAAATACAGACATGAATTTCTGTCCCAGGGAATCTTCAATTTAGACCACAATTATTTAAATGGCGTGTTAGTAAAGGGCTGGAACAAAAACGTGTAAACTCCTGTCCTGTGTATAAAAAAATCCTGTGGCGGTCATGACAAAATCATGTACTGAACAATCTTATGAACATTGGAGGTTAATCTCCTTGAGATGTCACTCACTTGGGAATGACTTATTTTGTACAATGGATTGTGTATTAAGGACTCATGCACAGGTACAGAAAAACCAATAAAAGTGTAACATTTATTCCAAATTGCAAGTGATGCCTTCATGTGTTTTTGTTTTGAGAAATCAACAGAAGGCCTCAATAATATTACCATGCTGTATTAATTTATTTGAATATATATCCTATTTGATATGCATTTAAATATACTGAACAAAAATATAAACACCTCATGCAACAATTTCAACAACTTTACTGAGTTACAGTTCATATAAGGAAATCAGTCAATTGAAATAAAATATTTTAGCCCTCATCTATGGATTTTACATGACTGGGAATACAGATATGCATCTGTTGGTCACAGATACACTATATATACACACACACAAAAGCATGTGGACACCCCTTCAAATTAGTGGATTTAGCCACATCCGTTGCTGACAGGTGTATACGGTGCATTCGAAAAGTATTCAGACCCCTTGACTTTTTCCACATTTTGTTACATCCTTATTCTAAAATGGATTAAATTGCTTTTCTCCCTCATCAATCTACACACAATATCCAATAATTACAAAGCCTCATGGCTTGGTTTTTGCTCTGACATGCACTGTCAACTGTAGGACCTTATATAAACAGGTGTGTGCCTTCCCAAATCCTGTCCAATCAATTGAATTTACCACAGGTGGACTCCAATCAATGGAAACAGGATGAACCTGAGAAAAATGTTGAGTCTGGTAGCAAAGGGTCTGAAAACCAATGTAAATAAGTTATTTCTGTTTTTACTTTTTTAAATAAATTTTCTAATATTTCTAAAGAACTTTTCACCTTGTGATTATGGGGTATTGTAATTAGATGAAGGATTTTTTTTAAAATTCCATTTTAGAATAATGCTGTAACATAACAAAATGTGGAAAAAGTCAAGGGGTCTGAATACCTTCTGAATGCACTGAAAAATTGAGCACACAGCCATGCAATTTCCATAGACAAATATTGGCAGTAGAATGACAGAAGGCCAGCATCCCGGAGTCGCCTCTTCACTGTTGACGTTGAGACTGGTGTTTTGCGGTTGCTATTTAATGAAGCTGCCAGTTGAGGATTTATGAGGCGTCTGTTTCTCAAACTAGACACTCTAATGTACTTGTCCTCTTGCTCAGTTGTGCACCGGGGCCTCCCACTCCTCTTTCTATTCTGGTTAGAGCCAGTTTACTTTGTTCTGTGAAGGGAGTAGTACACAGCGTTGTACGAGATCTTCAGTTTCTTGGCAATTTCTCGCATGGAATATCCTTCATTTCTCAGAACAAGAATAGGCTGACGAGTTTCAGAAGAAAGTCTTTGTTTCTGGCCATTTTGAGCCTGTAATCGAACCCACAAATGTTGATGCTTCAGATACTCAACTATTCTAAAGAAGGCCAGTTTTATTGGTTCTTTAATCAGGACAACAGTTTTCAGCTGTGCTAACATAATTGCAAAAGGGTTTTCTAATGATCAATTATCCTTTTAAAATTCTTAACTTGGATTAGCTAACACAGCGTGCCATTGGAACACATGTGTGATGGTTGCTGATAATGGGCCTCTGTACGCCTATGTAGATATTCCATAAAAAATAGTCATTTACAACATTAACAATGTCTACACTGTATATCTGATGAATTTGATGTTATTTTAAATGGTCAAAAACTGTGTTTTTCTTTCAAACACAAGGACATTTCTATGTGACCCCAAACTTTTGAATGGTAGTGTAAATATACAGTACCAGTCAAAAGTTGACACACCTACTCATTCAAAGGTTTCTTTGTTTTTACTATTTTCTACATTGTAGAGTAATAGTGAAGACATCAAACCTATGAAATAATACATGGAATCATGTAGAAACCAAAAAAAGTGTTAAACAAATCAGAACATATTTTATATTTGAGATTCTTCAAAGTAGCCACCCTTTGCCTTGATGACATCTTTGCACACTTGGCGTTCTCTCAACCAGCTTCATGACGTAGTCACCTGGAATGCATTTCAATTAACAGGTGTGGCTTCTTAAAAGTTAATTTGTGAAATTTTTGAGCCAATCAGTTGTGTTGTGACAAGGTAGTGGTGGTATTTGGTAAAAGACCAAGTCCATTTTTTTGTCAAGAACAGCTCAAATAAGCAAAGACAAACGACAGTCCATCATTACTTTAAGACATGTCAATACAGAACATTTCAAGAACTTTGAAAGTTTCTTTAAGTGCAGTCACAAAAGAAATCAAGCACTATGATGAAACTGGCTCTCATGAGGACCGTCACAGGAAAGGAAGAGCCAGAGCTACCTCTGCTGCAGAGGATAAGTTTATTAGAGTTACCAGCCTCAGATTGCAGCCCAAATAAATGAGTTCAAGCAACAGACACATCTCACATCAACTGTTCAGAGGAGATTGCGTGAATCAGGCCTTCCTGGTCATGAAGGGAAGGGAAGACCCAGATGCAGACTCCGTCGAATAAACAATAGTTTAATGTTCCACAGGGGCAGGCAATAGACAGGTCCCGGACCTGTTTCCCGATATCCCAGCTGAGTGCCGTCGCCAGGCACGAGGTGGAAAGGATGGTCTCAGGCTCCAGGGTGGTTGCCTTAGGGTTATAGTGGCGAGACAAGGCATCTGGCTTGACATTCTTGGACCGCCGCCGGTAGGAGAGGGAGAAGTTGAGCCGGGTAAACAGCAGGGCCCATCTCGCCTGCCTGGAGTTGAGGCGCTTGGCGGTGCGGAGATACTCCAGGTTTTTGTGGTCGGTCCACACAATAAACGGATGTTCCGCCCCTTCGAGCCAGTGCCTCCATTCCTCCAATGCCATCTTCCTCTCCGTGGTGGTGAGGCGGTGGGAGAAGAAGGCGCAGGGATGCAGCTAAAGGTCCAGGGCAGAACGTTGGGACAGATCCGCCCCCACTCTGACATCCGAAGCATCGGCCTCCACCACGAACTGATGGGAAGGGTCCGGATGAACCAGGATCGGAGCCGTGGGGAAGCAGTGTTTAAGGTCCCAGAACGCCCGGTCAGTGGCCGTGGACCACGTGAACAGAACCTTGGTAGAGGTGAGGGCAGACAGGGGGAGGCCAGGGTGCTGTAACCTCAGATAAAGTCAGCGATAGAAGTTGGCGAACCCCAGGAAGCATTGCAGCTGCACCCTGGACGTAGGCTGGGGCCAATCCACCACCACTTCACCTTCTCGGGATCCATCTTGACGCTCCCAGCAGAGATGATGTAGCCCAGAATGGAAATGGTGAAGCGGAGCACGGAGCACGTGTTCTTGGGGGGAGCGGGAGAAGACGAGGATGTCATCAATGTAGACAAAGACGAACCGGTTCAGCATGTCGTGGAGAACATCATTCACCAGAGCCTGGAACACGGCAGGGGCGTCGGTGAGGCCAAAGGTCATGACCAGATATTCGTAGTGGCTTCTGGCCGTGTTGAAGGCGGTCTTCCACTCGTCCCCCTTTCATATCCGCACCAGGTGGTAGGCGTTATGTAGATCCAGCTTGGAGAACACAGTGGCCCCCTGGAGCGGCTCGAAGGCTGAGGAAATGAGTGGTAGTGGATAACGGTTCTTTACCTTGATGTCATTGAGTTCCTGGTAGTTAATGCACGGGCGCAGGGTCTAGTCCTTCTTCTCCACGAAGAATAACCCTGCGCCAGCAGGAGAGGAGGCGGGACGGATAAATCCAGTAGCTAGGGAGTCCCCAATGTAGTCCTCCATAGCCTTGGTTTCAGGTCCCGACAGTGGGTACAGACGCCCCTGGGGCGTCGTGGTGCTATGGAGAAGGTCAATCCCGCAGTCATATGGGCGGTGCTGCGGAAGGGAAGTGGCCCAGGACTTGCTGAACACCTCCCGAAGACCCTGGTACTCCGCGGGAATGGCGGAGAGATCTGGAACCACCTCCGAGGACACAGAGAGACGTCCCGGGACAGGTTGCGCAGACTTCAAACAATGGGTGTGGCAGAACAGAATCCAGCCCATGATGGCACCCGTAAACCAGTTGATGTGTGGATTGTGTCGCTGGAGCCAGGAGAATCCCGACACCATCGGAATATGGGGGGACTTGATGCACAGGAACTGAATGGTTTCGCTGTGATTCCCAGACACACGTAGGTTGATGGGAGTGGTGTTACGGGTGACCCACCTATAGAGTGCCCGTCCAGTGCTCTAACATCCATGAGAATGGAGAGGGGCTGATTGGGGATGTTCAGCTCGAAAGCCAGTGTGACGGCCAAAAAGCTCTCATCGCGCCAGAGTCATTGAGGACCCGGTGAGATTTGGACTGGTTTCCCCACAGTAGAATTACATGAAAAGGGGTGTGAGTAAGGGAAACAGAAAAGTTCCCCATACGGCCCACCAGAGTACTCACTCCCTGGTGAGCATGGTCCAGTACTGGGCACGAGGACATAAAATAACCAAAAGTCCCACGATACAGACAGCTCCTTGTTCTGATCCTGTGTTGCCGTTCCGTGGCCGACAGCCCAGATCTGCCTAGTTGCATGTACTCGGGAAACAATGCTTCGGCCCTCTTCGGTGACTCTCAAGGAAGGTCGGGCAACCTCGGGTGCTCTTGGCCACCGGACCGTCGGGGACTTCCGGGATGGCTCAGAGGCAAGGTGGAATCCCTGGACGTGCGAGTGACGTCGAATTCCCTCTCCATTCGTCATTCCCGCAAACGCCTATCGATGCGGATGGTCAAAACGATGAGGGAGTCAAGATCCGTGGGCAACTCCCGAACCGCAAGCTCGTCCTTAACCTCCTCCGAGACGCTGTGCAGAAGCATGTCGAACAATGCTTCCGGGTTCCCCGCACTCTCCGCTGCCAACGTGTGGAAATCCACAGCATAGTTGGCCACTGTGCGGACGTCTTGCTGGAGCTGGATTAGCTTCTGGGCAGGTTCTCTGCCCAGAAGCTAATCCAGCTCCAGCAAGAGCTGGATTAGGGCATTAGATTAGGGCATAAAAAAAAACCTGGATTAGGGCATCAAAAACCTTCCTCACCTCTCCCAAGAACCCCTCCAGGCTCACGCATATGGTCGGCTGCTGTTCCCATACGGCGATAGCCAATGTGAGAGCCCTTCCAGACATCAGCGTGATGAGGTAGGCTATTCTGGAAAGGTCCGAGGGAAAGGAGGAGGGCTGAAGCTCAGAAATAAGGGCACACTGAGCTAAAAATACTTGACAGGTGCTCGGCTCTCCATTAAAGTGTTCCGGGGGAGGTAACTGGGGCTCTTGGAAAGGAGGAGTGGCCGGTGGGGCGGCGCTGCTACCCGCTGAGTTACTGAGGAGCGGTGGAGTTACCACCGTGGCAGGCTGCCCCCCAGCCAACCTGCAAAATTGCTCCCGCAGCATGTCCAACGCCCGGTCATGGGGCTCAGCCAACGTTTGGTCACCCTCCATCAGCCCACGAAGCAACTCCTCGTGCCTACCAATGGAGGCTCTTGGGAGGAGATGGCATTGTGCAGCTGGCCCGGGTCTGCTGGGTCAGTCATGGCCAGTTCGTACTATCAGGTATGAAGGGAAGACCCAGATGCAGACCACGTCGAATAAACAATAGTTTAATGTTACAACAGGGGCAGGCAATAGACAGGTCAAGACAGGCAGGGGTCTGAAAACCAGAGGTCGTGCAACGGTACTGTACGGCAGGCAGGCTCAGGGTCTGGGTAAGGCAGAGGTCGGTAATCCAGAGGGGGGCAGCGGTACAGGTCGGCAGGCAGGTTCAGGGTCAGGGTAAGGCAGAGGTCGGTAATCCAGAGGGGGGCAGCGGTACAGGTCGGCAGGCAGGCTCAGGGTCTGGGTAAGGCAGAGGTCGGTAATCCAGAGGGGGGCAGCGGTACAGGTCGGCAGGCAGGCTCAGGGTCTGGGTAAGGCAGAGGTCGGTAATCCAGAGGTGGTCAGCGGTACAGGTCGGCAGGTAGGGTCAGGGTAAGGCAGAGTGGTCAGGCAGGCGGGCTCAGAGTCAGGACAGGCAAAGGTCAAAACTGGGAGGGCAAGAAAAGAGAGACTAGAAAAGCAGGAGGTGAGACACAAAACGCTGGTTGACTCAAACAAACAAGACGAACTGGCAACAGACCAACAGAGCACACAGGTATAAATACACAGGGGATAATGGGGAAGATGGGCGACACCTGGAGGGGGGTGGAGACAATCACAAAGACAGGTGAAACAGATCAGGGTGTGACACTACTAAAGGACACCAATAAGAGGAAAAGATTTGCTTGGCCCAAGAAACACAAGCAATGGACATTAGACCGGTGGAAATCTGTAATTTGGTCTGATGAGTCGAAATTTGAGATTTTTTGTTCCAACCACCTTGTCTTTGTGTGACGCAAAGTAGGTGAACGGATGATCTCTGCATGTGTGGTTCCCACCATGAAGCATGGAGGAGTAGGTGTGATGGTGCTTTGCTGGTGACTTGTGAGTGATTTCTTTAGCATTCTTAGGCACACTTAACCAGCATGGCTACCACAGCCTTCTGCAGGGATACGCCATCCCATCTTGTTTGTGCTTAGTGGGACTATCATTTGTTTTTCAATAATGACCCAAAACATACCTCCAGAATGTGTAAGGGCTATTTTACCAAGAAGGAGAGTGATGAAGGGCTGCATTAGGGGATCTGGCCTCCCCAACCTCAACCAAATGTAGATGGTTTGGGATGAGTTGGACCGCAGAGTGAAGGAAAAGAAGCCAACAAGTGCTCAGTATATGTGTGAACTCCTTCAAGACTGTTGGAAAAGCATTTATCATGAAGCTGGTTTAGAGAAAGCCAAGAGTGTGCAAAGCTGTCATCAATGGAAAGGGTGGCTACTTTGAAGAATCACAAATATGAAATAACACTTTTTTGGTTATTACATTCCATGTGTTTTTTCATAGTTTTGATGTCTTCGCTATTATACTACAATGTAGAAAATAATCAAATTAAAGAAAAACCCTTGAATGATTAGGTGTGTCTAAACTATTGACTGGTACAGTATGCAAATGTGTTTAATTATTAATTATTTAAAACATTTTTTTGCCCTTTTGGATTCAGCCCCGGTAATCCTCTGCATTAATCCGGCCCTGATAGCATTACACAATTGTGCCAGGACCACAGCTCATGAAAAATAATTACTATAATTAAAGTTTTTTTTTTTGCAGTCTGTCCGCTGAAGAGCATCTAGAAAAGTTTAATGGAATTTTAGAGTCAAAAGGATATGTGGAAAAAAGTTAAATCGGATTTTGGAATATTTGTTACCAACAGTCCATGTGGATGGCTGGACTGTCTGCATATTCATTACGCTGATTTTGTTGCAAAACGTTTTTTAATTGGAAGCAAACGAAACCGGGGTAAACCTACCTGAATTTGTCCAATAGATACTCTTATTTTGCTCTGTTTGCTTCTGTTTGGTTGTAAACGGTTTCTGTATTAAATAAGCCCCTGGCTGTAAATTTGAGAGAGAGACAGAGGGAGAGAGAGGAGAAAGAGGGCGAGAGAGAGACAGAGCGAGAGAGGAGAAAGAGGGCGAGAGAGAGGAGAAAGAGAGCGAGAGAGAGGAGAAAGAGGGCGAGAGAGAGGAGAAAGAGGGCGAGAGAGAGGAGAAAGAGGGCGAGAGAGAGACAGAGCGAGAGAGAGGAGAAAGAGGGCGAGAGAGATGGTGTGATCAAAATCCACCATATGTGTAGCCTGCTAATGTTCCTTTCTGGAACCTTGTAAGCTGTTGAGAACAGACCCATATTCGTTGTGTTACTATTTTATTTTACAGTAAAGTCTACACCAGTTGTATTCAGCACGTGATGAATACAATTTGATTTGATTTGATGCAGTTATTTCAGCATGAATTCCAAACAGGACGATTACTGTAATCAGAGGGCTAATATCAATACTATGCATGCCAGTCTCTCTAGGCTAAAAGTAAAGGAGAGACTGAGTACAGTTATATGCTTATATAATGTGATTTATTGTGGATATAAGCATTCATATAAGCATTCATTTGGGCGTGGTGTGGCCAATAAATGCATAGAAATCAGACATGGATATTGATAGACATGTTCCCAACACTGTCAAGAATCAACATATCTAAGCACATTCAGAGCTTCAAAGATTATTCCTGCAACTGCCAAGTGCCAATCCTGTGAAAGAGAGTGATGAGGCCCTGACCAAGAGAAGTGAGACCATCCAATTCGGTAGAGGACCACCTGAAGCTGACCTCTGAGATTGATTTTATACATCTTTTTGATATTTGCAGTGGTGGAAAAAGTACTAAATTCTCATACTTGAGTAAAAGTAAAGATACCATTATAGAAAATGACTCAAAAGTGAAAGTCACCCAGTAAAATAATACTTGAGTAAAAGTCTAAAAGTATTTGGTTTTAAGTATACTTAAGCAAAAGTAAATGTAGTTGCTAAGATATACTTAAGTATCAAAAGTAAAAGTATGAATAATTTAAATAATAAAAAAATTCCTTATATTAAGTCAACCAAATGGCACAATTTTCTTGTTTTTTTTAAATTACGGATAGCCAGGGTCAAACTCTAACTCTCAGACATAATGTTAACACAAAGCATTTGTGTTTAGTGAGTCCGCCAGATCAGAGGCAGTAGGGATGACCAGGGATGTTCTCTTGATAAGTGTGTGAATTGGACCATTTTCGGTCCTGCTAAGCATTCAAAATGTAATGAGTACTTTTGGGTGTCAGGGAAAATGTATGGAGTAAAAAGTACATCATTTTCTTTAGGAATGTAGGGAAGTAAAAGTAAAAGTTGTCAAAAATATAAATAGTAAAGTACAGATACTCCAAAAAACGACATAAGTTGTACTTTAAAGTATTTTTTCTTAAGTACATTACACCACTGGATATTTGTACCTGTCTATATGGCCTGTATTGTAGTTATTATAGGCTAGTATCATCATTAGGCCTGTACTGGTGTATAGGGCCTGTATCTTGGTTATTATAGGCTAGTATCATCATTAGGCCTGTACTGGTGTATAGGGCCTGTATAGTGGTTATTATAGGCTAGTATCATCATTAGGCCTGTACTGGTCTATATGGCCTGTATCTTGGTTATTATAGGCTAGTATCATCATTAGACCTGTACTGGTCTATAGGGCCTGTATCTTGGATATTATAGGTTAGTTTACGAGGAATGGTGATTCCAACTATATTGTGGGTATTATAGGCTAGCGTACTGGGAATTGTGATTCTAACTATATTGTGGGTATTATAGGCTAGCGTACTGGGAATGGTGATTCTAACTATATCGTGGGTATTATAGGCTAGCGTACTGGGAATGGTGATTCTAACTATATCGTGGGTATTATAGGCTAGCGTACTGGGAATGGTGATTCTAACTATATCGTGGGTATTATAGGCTAGTGTACCGGGAATGGTGATTCTAACTATATCGTGGACTGGTTCATTCTAACTATATGTATTGGACAGGTTCATCTAAATGAATAAAAGTTATAGACACATACAGTGCATTCGGAAAGTATTCAGGCCCCTAGACTTTTTCCACATTTTGTTACGTTTTCTATTATACTGTATAATTTCTACTAGTGTTACTATCCAAGAGTGCACAGATTTGTCTGTTTTTCCCCACATGTTCTACTATTGGTCCACAGGCCTTAATGATTGATACTTAAGATGATTATTATAGGTGAGTCCAGACTCACACACTGTAGGAGTGAGAAAATCCTCATGGTCTTTTACAGCACAGGAGTAACTGTCTGTAGAGTAACACCAGACCACTAGAGTATTACAGGAGTATTGTTTGGGAAGTAGGGTCATGGAGATGTTGTCCGTTCTTGTACCAGATGTAGGTGGGGTTGGGGTTGTCAGTCAGAAGACAGGTGGTGCTACAGGTCAGTGTTCTCTTCATTTCCTCTGTGGAGGAAGACACCTTCACCTGCAGCTCTGAATGATTCTAATAAATTATTAGAATTAGATATTATATATTACCTGTATTAGTAGTTGTAGTCGTAGAAGAAGTAGATATGATATATTACCTGTGACAGTCAGAGTTGTTCCAGGGAAGCTGTACCCCCATTCTGCATACTGTGTTTTAAATCTGAACTTGTACTCAGCTGAATCTCTCTCAGGTTTGTGATTCTCAGGTTGCAGTCTTTCTCTTTAGTCTCAAGGTACTCAGCGTGACCTGCATACTCTGGCACCGAGCTCAGGATTTTAAGCACCTCATTCATTTCTATTGGATATAACAGTTTGGTTCTGAGACTACATGATTACTTGGATGTTATCAACATGCAACAATTTCTAAGATTTTACAGAGTTACAGGTAATATAAAGAAATCAATCAATTGAAATAAATGAATTAGAGGGCGGCAGGTAGCCTAGTAGTTAGATCATTGGGCGAGTAACCGAAAGGTTGCTAGATCAAATTCCCGAGCTGATAAGGTAAAAATCTGTCGTTCTGCCCCTGAACAAGGCAGTTAACCCAGTGTTCCTAGGCCGTCATTGTAAATAAGAACTTGTTCTTAACTGACTTGCCTAGTTAAATAAAGGTTAAAAAACAAACAAAAATAATAATAATTTGACCCTAATCTATATATTTCACATGACTGGGAATACAGATATGCATCTGTTGGTCACAGATACCTTAAAAAAATGGTAGTCAGTATCTGGTGTGACCACCATTTCACATATGATAATGGATTTTATTTATTTTTGTATTGAATACATGTGTCGTGGAAATTACAACAGGGACTCAAAGTCAAACTTTAATGAATAATGATATATTGTCAGCAAGCTGGAGAGGTTCCAACAAACTTAATACACCATAGTACATGTCGGTCGGGAGCTGTTTCGGGGCAGTCCCGTTAGTTCTCTTATATACTGCTTACACAGACAAGTTATATTTGCATGATTTACATGTTTCATTATTCACGTTTGGTTCCTGTATGTGACATGTAACTCATAGAACATATTCTGGGCATTCTGCCAAAAGGTCTGAGGGGATCATGACTGTCTCCCCCTCACATCTCTACCCAGCACCTACAGGAACCAATGATTGTATGAGACAAGATGTACAATTCAAGACTCTCCCTTCAGACAACATTTCCATCACACATGAATATACACCTACTATTGTTGAAACATTATTCTACATTATTTAATGGATATTTTTTATTTTATTTAACCTTTATTTAACCAGGAAGGGCTCATTGAGATTTAAAATCTCTTTTTCAAGAGCGTCCTGGCCAAGATAGGCAGCACCAAGTCATTACAAAAATTACAGACAGACAACATGAAAAACTACAAGTAATCTAGTAAAAACCATTGAATTCACAAGAGTATAACAATATCAAAAACAGCAAATTAAAAACATTGACAGGTCAGGGAATCAGCCTCAAAATCCTTCATCAGTGATTTAAAAACACCAATCGGGACAAGTTCTTCCAGTTTAAAATGATTTTGTAAGGTGTTCCAAGACGATGGCGCAGAGTACATAAAAGACCTTTTACCAAATTCAGTTCGGACATTTGGAACAGTTAGCAGGATAAAGTCTAGCGAACGAAGAGAGTACCCACCACATTTCTGAACAATAAAAATGCCCAAATAAAAAGGTAGTAAACCCAAAATGGCTTTGTAAATAAAAGTATACCAGTGACTGAGCCTACGAGTGACTAGAGAAGGCCAGCCAACCCTGGTATACAAAGTGCAGTGGTGCATAAGGGTTTTGCAGTTTAATCTTGTCACTACAGGGGGTGCTGTTTCAACTTGGACATTTATCGTTCCCAAATTAAACTGCCTCGTACTCAATTCTTGCTCGTACAATATGGATATTATTATTACTATTGGATAGAAAACAATCTCTAGTTTCTAAAACCGTTTGAATTATGTCTGTGGGTGAAACACAACTCATTCTGGAGCTAAATTCATGACAGGAACTGCGAAGGTCTGAAAACGAGGCTCTGTTCTCAGATCAGTTTAAAGCTCTGTATGTATCCTATGGGTCGACATGAACAGCACGTGCCTTCCCCTGGATGTCAATAACCAATGAGAATTGGAATGGAGTTTCTACGTAGATCTCAGACCTTATAAAAGGCCATGGCATGGGGGGTGCGCTCTTTTCGACGTTCGTCAAGACGCAAAGGAGGACCTCAGGATGGCATGCTCAAAAGCTCTTGTTATAGGCCTTAGATATATCCGTCTGTGATTTAATTCGATATAGGTGTTAGAAACATCATAACGAAGTTATTTTAAACCGAGTTATATCAGTTTATGCGAGTATTTTGCTATTTTCGGAATTTGCTTAGTATTGCGTTTTGAAGATTTGGGCATGTCTGCGCCACATAGCTATTGTTAGCTGCTAATTCCAAAGTTGAAGAGGACATTTTACAACCGAGCAACGATTATTTTGGACAAAGGACAACTTGCCCAAGATTCTGATGAAAGCTCGTCCAAAAGTAAGAGCTATTTATGATGTTATTCCGTATTTATGTGGAAAAATGTAAAAGGATTTGTCCGTCATTATTGCGGCACTGGTCTGGCTGTAACGCACACTGTATGTCTAGTAACGTTAATTTTAAAAATCTAACACAGCGGTTGCATTAATAACTAATGCATCTTTCAATTGCTGTCCAACCTGTATTTTTTAGTCAAGTTTACGATTATTTATTGATTAGATTAGGTGCCTCTCCAAGATGGCGCCGGCCAGAATGCATGACCTGTTGCCACTGATCACATTGTATAACCACGATTTGTGCTGCTAAATATGCACATTTTCGAACAAAACCTATATGCATTGTGTAATATGATGTTACAGGACTGTCATCTGATGAAGTATATCAAGGTTAGTCAAAAATTATATATCTTTTGCTGGATTGTCACGATCGCTAACATTTGCTGCTGGTAAATGCGGTTGTGTTTCTGGCTATTGTGGTAAGCTAATATAATGCTATATTGTATTTTCGCTGTAAAACACTTAAAAAATCTGACATATTGGCTGGATTCACAAGATGTTGGGCTTTCATTTGCTGTACGCTGTGTATTTTTCATAAATGTTTTATGATGAGTAATTAGGTATTTGACGTTAGTCTCTGTAATTATTCTGCCTGCATCGACGCTATTTCAGATTGCAGCTGCAATGTAGAACTGTGATTTATACCTGAAATATGCACATTTTTCGAACAAAACATATGCTATACAATAAATATGTTATCAGACTGTCGTCTGATGAAGTTTTTTTCTTGGTTAGTGACTATTTATATCTTTATTTGGTCGAATTTGTGAACGCTACCTATGCAGTAAGAAAATGGTGGAGAGAAAAAAGTTGAGTCTTTTGCTATCGTGGTTAGCTAATAGATTTACATATTGTGTCTTCCCTGTAAAACATTTTAAAAATCAGAAATGATGGCTGGATTCACAAGATGTGTATCTTTCATCTGGTGTCTTGGACTTGTGATTTCATGATATTTAGATGCTAGTATTTACTTGTGGCGCTATGCTAGGCTATGCTAGTCAGCTTTTTTACTGATGAGGGTGCTCCCGGATCCGGGATGAGTACTAAGTAGAAGTTAAAATAAATCTCAAAGTGCCATGGTAGAGTGTCAATTGATCTCAAACACTGAGCGGAAGCATTCATATATAAAATATCCCCATAGTCTAGTAAAGGCATAAATGTAGCTGATACTAGCCTCCTTCTGGCTTCAAAAGAAAAACAGGCCTTATTCCTAAAATAAAAACCCAATTTCAGCTTCAATTGTTTTGTAAGTTGTTGAATATGCAATTTAAAAGAGAGGCCGTCATCAATTAGAATTCCAATATATTTATATGAGGTTACAACCTCAATCTCCTTGCCCTGACAGGTAGTAATATAGTTAATAGGAGTTACTGAAATAAGATACAGCTCTGAACACCCCCACCCCACCACACACACACAGCACTCCTACTCCAAGACACTTGAGAATGGGAGATGGATGACTCTTTACAATATGTTTTCTATTTAAACTTTATTTAGGAATCTGGAACCGGTGGCAGAGAGGATGGATATGAAAGAAAACATGTTTGTGATTTATGGTGTTTTTTCAGTGATGCTGAATGAGCAAAGCTCTTTCCACATAGACAGGAGTAAGGCTTCTCTCCTGTGTGTATTCGCTGGTGTGATGTCAGGTATCCTGAACGATTGAAGCTCTTCCCACACTGATCACAGCTATAAGGCTTCTCTCCTGTGTGTATGTGTTGGTGTGTAGTCAGGGCTCCTGAATAATTGAAGCTCTTCCCACACTGATCACAGCTATAAGGCTTCTCTCCAGTGTGTATGCGTTGGTGTATAGTCAGAACTCCTGAATAATTGAAGCTCTTCCCACACTGATCACAGCTATAAGGCTTCTCTCCAGTGTGTATGCGTTGGTGTATAGTCAGGGATCCTGAATAATTGAAGCTCTTCCCACACTGATCACAGCTATAAGGCTTCTCTCCAGTGTGTATGCGTTGGTGTATAGTCAGGGATCCTGAATAATTGAAGCTCTTCCCACACTGATCACAGCTATAAGGCTTCTCTCCTGTGTGTATGCGTTGGTGTGTAATCAGGGATCCTGAATTATTGAAGCTCTTCCCACACTGATCACAGCTATAAGGCTTCTCTCCTGTGTGTATGCGTTGGTGTCTAGTCAGGTGTCCTGAATGATTGAAGCTCTTCCCACACTGATCACAGCTATAAGGCTTCTCTCCTGTGTGTATGCGTTGGTGTCTAATCAGGTGTCCTGATTGATTGAAGCTCTTCCCACACTGATCACAGCTATAAGGCTTCTCTCCTGTGTGTATGCGTTGGTGTGTAATCAGGGATCCTGAATTATTGAAGCTCTTCCCACACTGATCACAGCTATAAGGCTTCTCTCCTGTGTGTATGCGTTGGTGGGTAGTCAGGTGTCCTGGCGTATAGAAATTCTTCCCACACTGATTACATCTATAAGGCTTCTCTCCTGTGTGTATGCGTTGGTGTTTCGTCAGGTTTCCTGAATTATTGAAGCTCTTCCCACACTGATCACAGCTATAAGGCTTCTCTCCTGTGTGTATGCGTTGGTGGGTAGTCAGGTGTCCTGACGTATAGAAATTCTTCCCACACTGATCACAGCTATAAGGCTTCGCTCCTGTGTGTATGCACTGGTGTGTAGTCAGGTCTCCTGATTGAGTTAAGTATTTCCCACAGTCAAAGCAGGTGTAAGGTCTCTCCCCTGTATGAATTATCTGATGAGATTTTAAGGTTTTAGATGCAGGGAAACTCTTCCCAAACTGCGAGCAGTGGTACGGTTTCTCTCCGGTGTGAATCTGTTTGTGAATTATCAAATCCTTCTCTTTAGCAAAACTTTTCCCACAGTCAGAGCAGCTGTGGTGAGGTTTCTTCCTTATAAGTCTCTGCTGGTGTTTCTTGAGGTGTTCTGATCTGGAGAGACTCTTCTCTTTCTTGTCAGCATCATGTTGTTGAGGCTCCCCAGATGATAAGCCCCTCCCACTTAGAGAGCAACGATTAGGGATGTTCCCTGTGAAACAAAGACATTGAATAGTTTGGTTTTGCAAATATGGGTCCATAAACAGATTGGGCATTACATGAAATGAATGCCTTTTGTGTCCGTTAGATATTTTTCCAGTGTGCACCAATATTCAATTTTAAATCTCTGTTATATTAAATAAAGTGCCCTTTAATACAGAACACTTGGAGAATTCGATTAATCCGATTTTTAATATGAATAAAGATTTTCTGAAGTGACATTTCAGCATTTTGAGTACGGTTACAAGCGCAGAATAATATGATTATTGTGAATAGTCAATTAGTATAGGAGTTTGATTTAAACGTTGACATGCTTGGAAAGAAGAACAATTTCCCTAATAAACCTGTTTACATGGACACATCTGAAATCAGGCTACCTGATGTGACTTTGATAAATGAAAAAAGTAGGCAATCAAAATAAACTTTCTACAACAGCGACCATGTCATTTTTAAAGCATATTTGATTCTGAGTTTGGACAAATAAAGTGTGTATGTGCTCTTTTCAAAGGAAGGATCCCAGTCGGTTCAGGGCTATGGGATACAGGGGGTCGAGGGTGGTCTGCCGGGCATTGGGATGACAATCCAACTCGGGATGAGGGCTTTTAGCGCGTGGAATAGTAGGGACCAATTGGAGGTTTACTTAGTAGAAATGCAAATATCATGGTACAGCTATATAGACACTCAATCATCATGTTACTTTTTAATGGTACGTTTACAAACATATATTTTGATAAAAATTATTGAAAGTTGTGTCTCATTATGGTAAGTGGTGAAATAAGTATAGCCAGTTACAATTGTAATGGCCTAGCAGATAATAAGAAAAGACGATCAGTATTTACCTGGCTAAAAGAGAAGGAATATAATATCTATTGTTTATAGGAAACCCATTCAACAGTTTTAGATGAAGTTTTGTGGAAAAAGAACTGGGGGGGCGAAATATATTTCTCCCATGGGCAAAGAAATTCAAAAGGGGTGATGGTTTTAATTAACAATAATTTTGATCCAAATGTGCAAATTGTCCAAACAGATCCTCAATGTAGATGGATTATTTTAAATATGATATTGGACAATAAACAGATATGGCTTATTAACCTATACGGTCCGAATAATGATGATCCAAGCTTCTTTGAAAATATATATAAGAATTTATCAACTCTACAAGCAACACTAGACTATTATTATGGTGGGAGATTTTAATACGGTCTTAAATACCTCTATGGACCGGAAAGGAAATCACACTACAAACTATCACCCTCAGGCACTTAAGGAAATCATGAATGTCATGGATATATTGGAAGTAGTAGATGTATGGAGACTCTGTACAGCACTTCGAGATATTAGCTGATGTACGAAGGGCTATATAAAATAAACTTGATTTGATTTAAATACCCTGACCTAGTGAGATATACATGGCGGAGGCTTAGTCAAACTAGTCGTCTTGACTACTTTCTTATACCATTCTCTCTGCCACCAAAAGTTTAAAAAGTGTTGATAGAGGACAGAATGTGGTCGATCCTCACATAATTGCCATATATATTACTCTTACAGAATTTCCACGTGGGCGAGGATATTGGAAATTTAATCAAAGCCTACTAGATGATAAATTGTTTAGAACTAGGACAGAAGAATTTATAACTGACTTTTTCAGACATAACATAGGTACAGCAGATCCTCGTATTGTATGGGACACTTTTAAGTGTGCCTTTAGAGGCAATGCAATTCAGTACTCATCTATAAAACAAAAGCAATTTAGATCAAAAGAGTCCATATTAAGAAAGGAAATTGAAGGACTAACAGTACAGTTAGATAGCAATAAAAACGGTACCATAGAGGCACGGAATAAGTTAGAGGAAAAACAAAAAGAAATGGAGGGACTTATTCAAGAAAGATCCAGTGTAATATATTATAAAAAATAAAACGAACTGGATGGAATATGGGGAAAAATGCACCAATTAGTTTTCAATCTTCAATATAGAAATGCTATCAATTTTTTTTAATTAAAACTTGTTACAAATGATGGTGTCACGCATGATTCACCAAATGATATTTTGAAAGAGGAAGTACCTTAAGAATATGTTTTCGTTTCAGGCTCCTCCATCTCCACTAACTGAAACTAATTGTATGGATTTTTCCCCTAATAATAATGTAAAATTAAGCGACTTACAAATTGGAAAGTTCATACATATTCATCCTGGTCCCCCCGTGGGGAATGAACCCACAACCCTGGCGTTGCAAGCGCCATGCTCTACCAACTGAGCCACACGGGACCAGTTTACCTATTTGCTTATGGTTTTGCCTACACCTAGTGACCTGCTTTTTAAATTATATGAACAAAAAATATTCAATTTTATTTGGAACGGCAAGCCAGATAAAATTAAAAGGGCCTATTTATATAACAAATATGAACTCGGAAGGCAGAAATTATTAAATATTAAAGCATTAGACCTCTCACTAAAGGCATCAGTCATACAAAAGTTATACTTAAATCCAAACTGGTTCTCTAGTAAATTGGTACGAATGTCTCATCCTGTTCAAGAAGGGCCTTTTTCCCTGTATTCAGATTACACCTGCTCACTTTCGGTTGTTTGAAAAGGAAATAATCTCCAAAATATCTTTATTTTTTAAACAAGCCTTAGAAAGTTGGTTGCAATTTCAGTTTAATCCACCTGAAAGGACGGAACAAATAGTACAACAAATATTGTGGTTAAATTCAAATATACTAATTGATTAAAAAAACGGTATTTATCGAATACATTTTTTAAAAAGGTATAATTTTAGTGAATGATATCATAAATAGGACTGGTGGAGTTGTCACACATGCAGCTAACACAGACATATGGAAATGTCTGCTCTACCCAAAATTACAACCAATTAATTGCAGCATTACCACAAAAATGGAAGAGGCAAGTAGAAGGGAAAAAAAGTAAGGAACTTATATGTCGGCCCTGTATTAAAGAACATAAATGGTTAAAGAAAAGTGTGATAAATAAAAACATATACCAATTTCATTTAAGGACCAAAAAACTGACAGCTGTGCCATATAAATTGCAAAATAGTTGGGAAGAGATTTTCGATGTACCCATTCCATGACACATGGTTTATGAATTGATACGCAAAACAACGCAGGATTCAAAACTTCGAGTTTTATACATTTAATTTACTATACAAAATTCTAGCAACTAATATAATGGTGTATACAGTGGGGAGAACAAGTATTTGATACACTGCCGATTTTGCAGGTTTCCCTACTTACAAAGCATGTAGAGGTCTGTAATTTTTTATCATAGGTACACTTCAACTGTGAGAGACGGAATCTAATACAAAAATCCAGAAAATCACATTGTATGATTTTTAAGTAATTTGTGTATATGTATGCATGCGTGTATGGATATATATATTTACCAAAAAAATATGGGGGATTG
>NC_092087.1:85204366-85236295 GCF_045679555.1 Salvelinus alpinus | reverse complement strand
GTCATGTTATAGTAATGTGTCTGTATGGCTTATGAATGTGTTATAAAGCCCTTATGGAGGTGCCTTTCAGAAGACTGCTACTGAATATTGTTACCACTGAGGCAGGAAAATAAGTCACTATAATTGCAATGTGTGTGTGTTTTCCGTGTGTTCTGTGTGTATATATTTATGTGTTTGTATGTGTGTGCAATTCCTCATATCGGAGCTGTGAAGTCAACATTATCATTGCCATGGAAACTATGACAGTGTGAAGGTGTGTATGCAGAAGCCTTGGATGCTTGGGGAGACCTTACGTTAGCAACCAGGTGCCACTGTTAATCACTGTCTTACCCAACACACCTGTACATACACGCACGCAGATATTCAAACAAGCATACACACGCAGACACACACACACACACACACACACACACACACACACACACACACACACACACACACACACACACACACACACACACACACACACACACACACACACACACACACACCTCACCATATTTCCTTCAGTTAGAATTCAAGCAATCGCCACTTAACATCCTCTCCCCCCCCCCTCTCTCTCTACGTCTCTCCCCCTCTCTCTCTCCCCCTTCCTCCCTCTTCCACTCTCTCTCCCTCCACTCTCTCTCTCTCCCTCCATCTCTCCCCCAATCTCTCTCTCCCTCTCCATCCTTCTCTCCCCCTCTCCCTCCCTCTCTCCTTCTTCCCCCACTCCCTCTCTCCCTCTCCCTCTCCGTCCTTCTCTCCCCCTCTATCTCTCCTCCACTCTCTCTCCCTCCCTCTTGCCCTCTCCCTACCACTCCCTCTCCCCTCTTCCCCCCTCTCCCCCCTCTGTTTTCTCTCCCTCTTCAATTGTTACTATTCATATCAACACAAAAGAAAAACAGGGACACATTTTTCACATCACCAGTCAACACTCACATCCCCTCTTTCTTCTCCTCCCTCCTTCCCACTATCTTTTTCCTTTTCACACACTCCTTCCTTCTCTCTGCAACTCTCTCTCTCCCTCTCCATCTCTTTCTACCACTGTTGACAATGGTATTTCTGTGAACTAGGGTCTGACTAAGAGAGGAGGAAGGTTTCCCTCTGTTTTGTCAGAGGAACCGAGGGAGCAGAGGATCAAGGCTGAGAGGTGAAACACAGAACAACAAGATAATAACTTATACTGTCTTCTGTCCAGCACGTGTCATCAACCAACTCATATAACCACTAATGAGGTGGTTAAAGAGGGTCGGCCCGGCCGGCTGTGTCAGTAGGAGGGAAGTGTATGTGGAAAGTGTGTGTGTGTCCAGTGTTTTCGACCTCCACAGACAGGAAGTGGTACCTTAGCGACGGGATGAAAACACAGGAAGTGCAAACAGCATGCCTGACATTCCTGCATTGTCTCACACACACACACATACACACACACAAACACCGTCGCAGGACAATGGCCGACACACACACAGTTTCACATCAAGACACAAAATGTTCTCAAAAGAAACGAGTCTCTCAAATGGCTGAACACACACATGTCAATTAGAAAGCTTTACAAACAGTGTGTGTGTGTGTCTGAAATGCCAGATTTCTGTCACCACACAAATATTAGGTGATCCTACCATACAACAAAATGCACAAATCAAATCAATTCAAACTTTATTTACACAGCACATTTCAGACATGGATGCAACACAATGCGCTTCACAGGGAAAAAAACATGTAAATAAAAAAACAATGAATAAACATAGATATTTACTACACAACAAACACCAGAGGATAGAAACTAAAGAATAACAGTAAAAACTGAAAGAATAAAACCCCCCTGAGGAAAAGCAGAGCTGAAAAGGTGTGTTTTAAATATGTCCCCAGGTTCGGCCCCCTTCAGGTTCTCTGGCAGGCTATGCTATGTAACTAAAGGCTGCCTCTTGGTCCTAGGCTTTGGGATAGTTAAAAGGCCTGAGGGACCTACTGGGTACATAACTTAAAAGCATGTCTGACATTTATTGGGTTGCACAATCGTGGGTTGATTTAAAAACCAATAGAAGAATCTTAAAATGAATTCTAAAACTCACAGGCAGCCAGTGCAGAGGCTTTAAAACCGGTGTAATGTGTGCTCTCCGTTTGGTCTTGGTCAGTACCCGTGCTGCAACATTCTGTATGTTTTGCAGTTGACCAATGGCTTTCTTGAGTAGACCAGACAGGAGAGCATTACAGTAGTCAAGCATGCTTGTAATAAAAGCATGGAAGAGTCTCTCTGTATCAGCCTGAGAGAGGAACGGCCGCACCTTGGCAATGTTCCTCAGGTGGTAAAAAGCTATTTTGGTCACATTCCTAATGTGTGATTCAAAATTAAGTTCATAATCTAAACTGACACTTCAGTTTTTTAACTGGTGTTTTATTTTTATTGCTGGTTAATAAAAATGCAAGGCCAGATTCTCTCTCTGTGTTTTGGCTCTAACAATAAATACCTCAGTCTTGCCTTAATTTTAATGTGGTCTTGTCACGGTTTACTAGGAGTGGTGGGTAGGAGTCAGGCGCAGAGAGCAGAGGGTTCAGTGATTATTCGTTTATTTTCTCCGGGCACAAAACGGTCACGCCAAAAACAGGGCGCATAAACACTGACCAGCCCAAACACAGGGCGCATAAACACTGACCGGCCCAAACACAGGGCGCATAAACACTGACCAGCCCAAACACAGGGCGCATAAACACTGACCTGCCCAAACACAGGGCGCATAAACACTGACCAGCCCAAACACAGGGCGCATAAACACTGACCGGCCCAAACACAGGGCGCATAAACACTGACCTGCCCAAACACAGGGCGCATAAACACTGACCGGCCCAAACACAGGGCGCATAAACACTGACCGGCCCAAACACAGGGCGCATAAACACTGACCGGCCCAAACACAGGGCGCATAAACACTGACCTGCCCAAACACAGGGCGCATAAACACTGACCAGCCCAAACACAGGGCGCATAAACACTGACCAGCCCAAACACAGGGCGCATAAACACTGACCTGCCCAAACACAGGGCGCATAAACACTGACCAGCCCAAACACAGGGCGCATAAACACTGACCTGCCCAAACACAGGGCGCATAAACACTGACCGGCCCAAACACAGGGCGCATAAACACTGACCAGCCCAAACACAGGGCGCATAAACACTGACCTGCCCAAACACAGGGCGCATAAACACTGACCAGCCCAAACACAGGGCGCATAAACACTGACCTGCCCAAACACAGGGCGCATAAACACTGACCAGCCCAAACACAGGGCGCATAAACACTGACCTGCCCAAACACAGGGCGCATAAACACTGACCAGCCCAAACACAGGGCGCATAAACACTGACCAGCCCAAACACAGGGCGCATAAACACTGACCTGCCCAAACACAGGGCGCATAAACACTGACCAGCCCAAACACAGGGCGCATAAACACTGACCAGCCCAAACACAGGGCGCATAAACACTGACCAGCCCAAACACAGGGCGCATAAACACTGACCTGCCCAAACACAGGGCGCATAAACACTGACCGGCCCAAACACAGGGCGCATAAACACTGACCAGCCCAAACACAGGGCAAACGAGCCGGAGAACAAACGAAAACGCATCCACAACCGACAGATAACACAAATAATCCCACAAACCTAGGCGGGCCTAACAGGCTTAAATACACCAAAAATCAAGAAACAAAAAGGAACAGGTGCAACTAATAAGACTAAACTAACAGAAAAGGAAAAAGGGATCGGTGGCGGCTAGTAGACCGGCAAAGACGACCACCGAGCACCGCCCGAACAGGCAGGGGAGCCACCTTTGGTGGGAGTCGTGACAGGTCTGTGTGTAGCTTGTGTAGAGGAGTCAGGCGCAGGACAGCAGATGTGAGTAAATAAACGTAATTTACTCAAAATAGACAAATACAATACAATAAAGCGAGCCCACATAACGGACCGTATTACATACAAACAATTACTCACAAACAAACATGGGAGAACAGAGGGTTAAATAATTGGGGAATTGAAACCAGGTGTGAAACCAGGTGTAAGACAAAGACAAAACAAATTGTCACGACTTCTACCGAAGTCAGCCCCTCTCCTTGTTCGAGCTTTCTAGCCATCGCCGCTCCATTTTTCGTATATCCATTTGTCTTGTCTTGTTTCCATACACACCTGGTTTTCATTTCCCCAATTAAGCTACTTGTATTTAACCCTCTGTTTCCCATCATGTGTTGTGTGTAATTGTTTTCATGTTAGGTGGTGTTAGTTTACGCGCTCTACTTTTATGTTCTGTTTTTTGAGCGCGTTTGTTTCATGTAGTGCTCTCGTTTTTTGGAACTATAATAAAGTGGGCCTGTTCATTATAATCTGCTCTCCTGCACTTGACTTCGACTCCAATACACCATCCTGACACAAATGAAAAGTGGATCAGTGATGGCTAGAAGGCCGGTGACGTCGACCGCCGAACGCCGCCGAACAAGGAGAGGGACCGACTTCGGCGGAAGTCGTGACATTTATTTAGGAAGTTGTGAGCCATCCAAGTATTTAAATCACTAATAATTTATCAGTGGAGCTAAAATCGTCTGGTGACACAGAAATGCAAAGTTGTGTGTTGTCTGCGTAGCAGTGAAAATCAATGATGTGCTTTCTGATAACGCTGCCAAGGGGTAACATATATGAACTGATCAGTACCTGACCCAAAATCGAACCGTGTGGAATGCCACATGTAATATCTACAGTATTTTCTCTGTTATGTTCACCAAGGGTGACAAACTTTTGACCAGTTAAATAGGTCCTAATCCAACATAGAATTGGACCGGAGAGGCCAACCCACCTTTCTAATCTGCCCAGAAGGACATCATGGTCAACAGTGTCGAATACAGCACTTAAATCCAAGAGTACAAGGACTGAGAGCTGTTTGGCATCTGCCTTGGCTTTAAAATCATTTATCACTTTTACTAAGGCGCTGTGCTGTGGTGGGCATGAAAACCAGATTGCACTTAAAAAAGTACTTTTCTGTTGAATTCATATTAAATCCAGAATTGTACTTAAGAATGGAAGGTTGGAGATTGGCCGAAAATTGCCATTAACTGAAGAATCTAGATTCCTTTTCTTCAGAAGTGGTTTCACCATAGCACTTTTTAGCGTAGCGGGGAAAGTGCCTGTCAACAGGGAGTGATTAATTAACAACAGCTTGTAATTAAAAAGTGTTTTGAAGAAGGTGGTGGGGATAGGCAGGTAGAAGGCTTAGAAGTTGTGATATCACTTTCCTGAGCATGTCTGTGTCAACCAGGTAAAATAACTCCATAGTGCCTTTGCGTGGTAGGCTAGGGAACATATCATCACACTTCTCAGCGGTCTTGCTTGACTGATACCCAGCCTAGTTAAGCAAGGCCCGAGGAGGTGTGGTATAAGAACAACCCTTAGCCGTGGTATATTAGCCATATATCACAAACCCCCTGAGCTGCCTTATTACCATTATAAACTGGTAACCAATGTAATTCGAGCAGTAAAAATAAATGTTTTGTCATATGCGTGGTATACGGTCTGATATACCACGGCTGTCAGCCAATCAGCAATCAGTGCTCGACCCACCCAGTTTATAATGTGTGTTATCTTATCTCTGAAATATGGGGTTAAGATTTAGCAGGCCGTCAATGGTCAAGAAGAGGACTGTTGATTTATTCTGGCTTTTCTAATTGTCTTGTTATATATGCTAAGTTGCTCTCTCAGAATATCATAATGGACCTGAAACTTTAGTTTCCTCACTAATCCATGGGGTTCTCTGTTTGGATGTGGCCTTTTTCAACTTTACTGGAGCTATGGCATCAATGGTTGCCCTTAATCTGCTATTAAAGTTATCACCTAAATCATCAGAAGAGGAAGGCAGAATAGGTGATGTTGTGTTCATACACAATTAAATCTGTAGCATGTTCAGAGGTAAGATAGCATTTCTTAATAATGCGTTCAGTATTGCCCTGTGCTAAGGGAAATAATGTTGTAGAAAATACACAGGGGTGATCAGATTAAACAACATCAATAATAGGGAATATGTCAATAGAAAGCCCCTTGGTAATAACCAGGTCCAGAGTATGGGCGTGGTTATGGGGGGGCCCAGTAACATGTTAGATAAAGTCCATAGAGCTCAAAAGATTACTAAACTCAATGGCCTTGGAGTCAGTCTCTTTGTCAACATGAATATCAAAATCGCCCAACACAATTACTTCATCATAGTTCTCGAGGACAATAGACAACAGAAATCAGCAAAGCAAGTGGTGCATTGCTTTGGTGGCCTATACAGGGTTATAGCCAGCACTGGTGGCTGACATTTAAACAGTAAAGCATGACACTCAAAAGATCAAAAATCGCCAAACGAAATGTCCTTACAGCTAAGAGCATTACTAAAAATAGAGGCTTTTCCCCCATGCCTTGAAAAGCTGTAGTCCGGGGGAGTCTTCAATGGGAGTGGCACTACAATCTGAAGACAGGCATGTTTCAGTGAGAAACATACAATCAACTTTGTGCTCAATAATGAGGTCATTCACGAGAAAGGTTTTTCCTAGTGATTGCTCTAACATTTAAAAACACAATATTCAATAAGTGTGGGCCACTCTGCCCCTGGGGCATCAGCCTCGGAGATGGAATAACAACCAAATTATCAACGTTCCAACCATGTTTTCTGACAGTCTCCAATCTATCAGAATTGTAGGAGATGACAGTTTGTATAAACTCACTAGAAGGCAGAGTTGGAGAACCATACATTAGGTTACTCACTATAACCATAGTGCCACTTCTACGGGAGGTGAAATGCTTTCCAAGTCCTCTGTTGATTATTCTGACAGGGAGGACTGGAGCACTACCAGACCCTGTCCGTCAGTCTGACAAGGAGGACTAGGGTACTACCAGACCCTGTCCGTCAGTCTGACAGGGAGGACTAGGGTACTACCAGACCCTGTCCGTCAGTCTGACAGGGAGGACTAGGGTACTACCAGACCCTGTCCGTCAGTCTGACAGGGAGGACTAGGGTACTACCAGACCCTGTCCGTCAGTCTGACAGGGAGGACTAGGGTACTACCAGACCCTGTCCGTCAGACTGACAGGGAGGACTAGGGTACTACCAGACCCTGTCCGTCAGTCTGACAGGGAGGACTAGAGCACTACCAGACCCTGTCCGTCAGTCTGACAGGGAGGACTAGGGCACTACCAGACCCTGTCCGTCAGTCTGACAGGGAGGACTAGGGCACTACCAGACCCTGTCCGTCAGTCTGACAGGGAGGACTAGGGCACTACCAAACCCTGTCCGTCAGTCTGACAGGGAGGACTAGGGCACTACCAGACCCTGTCCGTCAGTCTGACAGGGAAGACTAGGGTACTACCAGACCCTGTCCGTCAGTCTGACAGGGAGGACTGGGGCACTACCAGACCCTGTCCGTCAGTCTGACAGGGAGGACTAGGGCACTACCAGACCCTGTCCGTCAGTCTGACAGGGAGGACTGGGGTACTACCAGACCCTGTCCGTCAGTCTGACAGGGAGGACTAGGGTACTATCAGACCCTGTCCGTCAGTCTGACAGGGAGGACTAGGGTACTACCAGACCCTGTCCGTCAGTCTGACAGGGAGGACTAGGGTACTACCAGACCCTGTCCGTCAGTCTGACAGGGAGGACTAGGGTACTACCAGACCCTGTCCGTCAGTCTGACAGGGAGGACTGGGGTACTATCAGACCCTGTTCGTCAGTCTGAAAGGGAGGACTAGGGTACTACCAGACCCTGTCCGTCAGTCTGACAGGGAGGACTGGGGTACTACCAGACCCTGTCCGTCAGTCTGACAGGGAGGACTAGGGTACTATCAGACCCTGTCCGTCAGTCTGACAGGGAGGACTAGGGCACTACCAGACCCTGTCCGTCAGTCTGACAGGGAGGACTAGGGTACTACCAGACCCTGTCCGTCAGTCTGACAGGGAGGACTAGGGTACTACCAGACCCTGTCCGTCAGTCTGACAGGGAGGACTAGGGCACTACCAGACTCTGTCCGTCAGTCTGAAAGGGAGGACTAGGGCACTACCAGACCCTGTCCGTCAGTCTGACAGGGAGGACTAGGGCACTACCAGACCCTGTCCGTCAGTCTGACAGGGAGGACTAGGGTACTACCAGACCCTGTCCGTCAGTCTGAAAGGGAGGACTAGGGCACTACCAGACTCTGTCCGTCAGTCTGAAAGGGAGGACTAGGGTACTACCAGACCCTGTCCGTCAGTGTGACAGGGAGGACTAGGGCACTACCAGACCCTGTCCGTCAGTCTGACAGGGAGGACTAGGGTACTACCAAACCCTGTCCGTCAGTCTGACAGGGAGGACTAGGGTACTACCAAACCCTGTCCGTCAGTCTGACAGGGAGGACTAGGGTACTACCAGACCCTGTCCGTCAGTCTGACAGGGAGGACTAGGGCACTACCAGACCCTGTCCGTCAGTCTGACAGGGAGGACTAGGGTACTACCAAACCCTGTCCGTCAGTCTGACAGGGAGGACTAGGGTACTACCAGACCCTGTCCGTCAGTCTGACAGGGAGGACTAGGGTACTACCAGACCCTGTCCGTCAGTCTGACAGGGAGGACTAGGGCACTACCAGACCCTGTCCGTCAGTCTGACAGGGAGGACTAGGGTACTACCAGACCCTGTCCGTCAGTTTCTGGAAATAATCTTGGAACCCCTGAGGTTAGGGTGAATCAAATCAAATCAAAGGTTATTTGTCACATGCGCCGAAAACAGGTGTAGACCTTACAGTGAAATGCTTACTTACAAGCCCTTAACCAACAATGCAGATTTAAGAAATTCCCTAAAAAGTAAGAGATATACTGTATGTTCTTAATGTCGTCATTCAGCCACAACTCCGTGCAACATAAGATGTTACAGTTTTTAATGTCCCGTTGGTAGAATAAACATGCTTTCAGTTCGTCCCATTTATTTTCCGGCGATTGAACGTTAGCTAGCAGGACAGAAGGCAAGGGCAGATTAGCCGCTCGTCGCCTGATGCTCACAAGGCATCCTGATCTCTTTCTGCGAAACCTACGTTTCCTTCTCCAGTGAATCACGGGGATCTGGGCCTGGTCGGGTGTCTGTAGTAGTATATCCCCCCCGCCCGACTCATTGGAGAAGAACTCTTCATCTAGTTCAAGGTGAGTAATCACAATTCTGATGTCCAGAAGCTCTTTTCGGTCATAAGAGACGGTAGCAGCAACATTATGTACAAAACAAGTGAGGAACAACGCAAAATAGCATGGTTGGTTAAGAGCCGGTAAGACGGCAGCCATCCCCTACGGCGACGTCTTAATCGTACCTTTTAAAAAGTGCTGGTTGCTCCCACAACAAATCAAGTTGTCACATAGTGTAATTACAGTCTTAGTAGAATGTTTTATGTCTGCATAATGCATATCCAGCCACCACTATACCGTGATATCAAGATGACCTCAACTAAAGCCTACCACCATTTAACTCATCCCTAAACCTCCCTTTTCACTGGTTGGCTGTGTTCCACCATCCCTCCCTCCCTTCCTCCCTCCCTCCACTTCGCCTGGCATGACCTCGTTTACCCCCTCCCTCTCTATATATTTCTCTCTTTTTTTCTCTCTCCTTCCCTCCCTCCCTCTATTTCTCCCTCCCTCCCTCTATTTTTCTCTCTCTTCCTCCCTCTATCTCTCTCTCTCTCTCTCTCTCTCATTTTCGCCAGCTTGGCTTGAGGATGACGTTATTTAGTTGGCTTAGATAGCTTAGTGCCAGGCCGGCGTGTTCCTCGGTCCTCCTCCTCCTCTCTTCCCCTCCCTCCGTTCTTCCCTTGTTCTGTCCTGACAGACTGATCTACAGCGGGTATTATCTCTCCATTATCCCTACATCCCACACTCATTTATCTAACTTCTTTCTTTCTTTCCATGTGAATATTAATCAGAAGTAAGACAAGCCTAATCACTGGGCCATATTAGGACACAGTCCATCACACAAACACACACACACACACACACACACACACACACACACACACACACACACACACACACACACACACACACACACACACACACACACACACACACACACACACACACACACACACACACACACCACAGAAACACATCCATTAATCTCCTTTCTTCTAACACATTACTGTACAGAAGCACATTTCACTCCAGAAATATTGCGAAAAGAGAAAAACTGAAGAAAGAACAGTCTCTTTCTTCCTCCCTCCAAGTGCCTCCTCTCTTCCAGATCTTGATTGTGAATCGTAGCCCTGGGGAAGATGGAGGGAGGACGAAGAGATGAGAGAGGAATGAAAGGAGTAGAAGAGAGAAAGATCAGAGCCAGTGAGCAGAGAACAGGAATGTGTTGCCATGGGGGCAGGAGGAGAAGAAAGGGGCGTCTCCATAGGACACAGAAGACCTCAAATGTCCCCAGAGAGGGTGCAACGTAGAAGGGGGAGATGGTGGGGTGGCTTGGAGAGATGTAGGGATGAGAGGTTGCTGTAGTAAGGAAATGAAACAGCGTGCTGTGTATGTGTCTGTGTGTCTGCCTAGGAGGACTGTAACGGACCCAGCTGTTTCACGCCTGTCCAGATGTGAGAGAGCGAAAGAGGGAGAGAGAGAGAGTGAGGGAGAGAGAGAGAGTGAGCGAGCGAAAGAGAGGGAGAGAGAGAGTGAGGGAGAGAGAGAGAGAGAGAGTGAGGGAGAGAGAGAAAGACAGAGAGAGAGAGCGAAAGAGAGAGAGAGTGGTGGAGAGAGAGTGGGGGAGAGAGAGAGAGAGTGAGGGAGCGAGAGAGTGAAAGACAGAGACAGAGAGAGAGCGAAAGAGAGGGAGAGAGAGAGAGTCAGGGAGAGAGAGCGAGTGAGTGAGGGAGAGAGAGAAAGACAGAGAGAGAGAGAGAGCGAAAGAGAGAGCGAAAGAGAGAGCGAGAGAGAGAGGCATGGTGTGTGGGGAGAGAGAAATTCAAGGAAACAGTCATAGGCCTACATATTTTTCATAGAAAGAGAAACACACAATGAACAGCTGAACGGCTGTTCCCAGTACCACAAAGCATGTGAACAACATCTTTCATTAGACACAGATCTAGCATCAGCTTCCACTTCACCAATCACAATATTATAACCATTAGTGAGAAAAAATGCAGAACTGACCCAAGATCAGCGTCTAGGGGCAACTTCACTCTACACCCTACTAAGATAATGGACGTGTTTGAAACACAAAGATCTCTTCTCACTCATGAGGTGGTAATAGTGACTGTTAAGAGAAAGAGAGACAACTCGTTCCTCCCCAAAGGATTTAGTGATGAGGATGTTTGAAAGAGGAAGGTGAACCTTTCTTACAGTATTGCAACAATGTTGATAGGATCCTGTCTGCATCCCAAATGACACTCTATCCCTGACATAGTGCACTACTTTTGAACAGGGCCCATAGGGCCATTTGGAAATGAACCTCTGTCTCAGCGTTAACTCCAAACAGTGTGAACTTGTTCTAGATCTTTTCCAGGATGTTTGGAGAGTGAAAGGGAGCCCTCTTTGAGTGTGATAGTGTTGATAGGGGTTCTAGATCTAGCTAAACAGTACCGGCATTCACCTCTATGCTCTCCTCACTACACACGCTTGGTTGAGAGAATGCCAAGAGTGTGCAAGGCTGTCATCAAGGCAAAGGGTGGCTGCTTTGAAGAATCTCAAAAATATTTTGGGGGTGATTTTTTTAACACTTTTTGGGTTACTACATGATTCCATATGTGTTATTTCGTAGTAGTGATGTAGAAAATAGTAAAAATAAAGAAAACCCTTGAATGAGTAAGTGTCCAAATGTTTGACTGGTACTGAACACACGCCTTAATGCAGCTGCTTCCTTTCCACAGTGTGGAGGAAAGCTAGCCTGAGGTAAACCTTCACACACACGCCACTGAGCGCCACTCCAGTTATCAATCCTTTCAATGGTGCCCTGCTCCAGAGAGGAAAGCAAGTCACAGTTCCCCAGTCACGTGGTGCGTACGCTCCCTCTGGATGGCAGAATCGCAACAAATCTACACGATTCCACTTTCCCCGACCCAGCATTCCCCAACCACTTCTCCACCCAACCTGAAATCACTTATGGATCAGCCAGAAGGCAAGGACCCATTCTCTCCAAAAACCTCACTGCGACTGGGGAAAAAAGGACTTCCTCACCATCGGGACGAGGCTCAAACTAGGTGTTCTTCACCGCACCTGCTACCGCAGTTAATTCATCCTCATCATGTTCAATCCCCTTCTGCAGCACTCCATATTTACTCCATATTTACTCCATATTTACTCCATATTTACTCTTAAGATGTTCCACTTTCTTCTTTTTTTCCTGCAAGCCTTCTTCTCACCCTCTATTGGTTCCCCTGACTCCATCTCCAACTCCCACAACCATTCGGGCGTAAGCACCAAATTGTAACTCATCCCGATATGGAATTGGTCAATACTTCATGCTTTCTCTTTGCTCGGGCTCTGTCTCAGCCAATCAGAAGAACTCCTTAAAAGGTCAGATGAATATATTACTTTTTGGTATCTGTGTGTTCTGGTTCTTTCTCCTATGTTGGTCAGACCTTAACCTGACTCACTCTACTGCCTTCTGCTGGTCTAGGGAGACACAGCACCAAGAGTCAGACCTTAACCTGACTCACTCTACTGCCTTCTGGTGGTCTAGGGAGACACAGCACCAAGAGTCAGACCTTAGCCTGACTCACTCTACTGCCTTCTGGTGGTCTAGGGAGACACAGCACCAAGAGTCAGACCTTAACCTGACTCACTCTACTGCCTTCTGGTGGTCTAGGGAGACACAGCACCAAGAGTCAGACCTTAACCTGACTCACTCTACTGCCTTCTGGTGGTCTAGGGAGACACAGCACCAAGAGTCAGACCTTAACCTGACTCACTCTACTGCCTTCTGGTGGTCTAGGGAGACACAGCACCAAGAGTCAGACCTTAACCTGACTCACTCTACTGCCTTCTGGTCGTCTAGGGAGACACAGCACCAAGAGTCAGACCTTAACCTGACTCACTCTACTGCCTTCTGGTGGTCTAGGGAGACACAGCACCAAGCGTCAGACCTTAACCTGACTCACTCTACTGCCTTCTGGTGGTCTAGGGAGACCCAGCACCAAGAGTCAGACCTTAACCTGACTCACTCTACTGCCTTCTGGTGGTCTAGGGAGACCCAGCACCAAGAGTCAGACCTTAACCTGGCTCACTCTACTGCCTTCTGGTGGTCTAGGGAGACACAGCACCAAGAGTCAGACCTTAACCTGACTCACTCTACTGCCTTCTGGTGGTCTAGGGAGACACAGCACCAAGAGTCAGACCTTAACCTGACTCACTCTACTGCCTTCTGGTGGTCTAGGGAGAAACAGCACCAAGAGTCAGACCTTAACCTGACTCACTCTACTGCCTTTTGGTGGTCTAGGGAGACACAGCACCAAGAGTCAGACCTTAGCCTGACTCACTCTACTGCCTTCTGGTGGTCTAGGGAGACACAGCACCAAGCGTCAGACCTTAACCTGACTCACTCTACTGCCTTCTGCTGGTCTAGGGAGAACCAGCACCAAGAGTCAGACCTTAACCTGACTCACTCTACTGCCTTCTGGTGGTCTAGGGAGAACCAGCACCAAGAGTCAGACCTTAACCTGACTCACTCTACTGCCTTCTGCTGGTCTAGGGAGAAACAGCACCAAGAGTCAGACCTTAACCTGACTCACTCTACTGCCTTCTGCTGGTCTAGGGAGACCCAGCACCAAGAGTCATCTCCCCCTCGGCCAGCCAGATAGTACCAGTCGGCCGGTCAAATGGGACCAATCGGCCGGCCAGATGGGACCAGACCAGCTATCTGGCCTGCCGGACCTAGCTATGGACCCAGCTATCTGGCTGGACCCATCTTACTTTATTGTCCCCATGAGGACATGTTGTTGCAGTATCATGTACGCGTTTAAAGTGGCATTTAAATACAGTAGAAAACAAATTGACAACACAACATTCATAACAATTATATACCAATAAAAGGAGACTAGCCCGCTGGCCATACTGGGTCTATAGGAACATTAGCCTGAGCTGTTTAGGAGGGATATCACACCTGGCACAATTGATTGTCTAGTTCTGTTTTTCATGCCAGGAGGTGCCCTATACCTGCACTCAGAGGCGAGTAGTTCAAAGTCTGGGTACAGGGGGTGGCTTGGAGCCTGACTGAGGGCCCTGACCTTAATGATCTCATCCAAGTCTGTCTGTTTGACTCCAAGTACCTTGCTTGCAGTGTTGATAATCCTTCTCAGCATATTTTTCTGTCTGACAGTGGCATTGCCAAACCAACAAAGAATACAAAAAGTTTAAATACTCTCAATGGAAGATTTGTAAAACAGAGTCAGCATAGTACAGTCAACATTAAAAGGTTCCAGCTTTTTGAGAAAGTATAGTCTCTGTTGACTCTTTTTGTAGATCAGGTCTGTATATTTACTCCATTGCTCGCCCAAATATTTATATATTCTAAAGTCCATTCCTTTACTTTCGATTTGTGTGTATTATTGTGAAATTATTAGATATTACTTGTTAGATATTACTGCACTGTTGGAGCTAGAAACACAAGCATTTCGCTACACCCGCAATAACATCTGATAAACATGGAACTTCCGGCGCCGAAAAGAGATGGCCGCCTCGCTTCGCGTTCCTTGGAAAATATGCAGTATTTTGTTTTTTTATGTGTTATTTCTTACATCGGTACCCCAGGTAATCTTAGGTTTCATTACATACAGTCGGGAGGAACTACTGAATATACGATTAACGTCAACTCATCATCGTTCCTACCAGGAATATGACTTTCCCGAAACGGATCCAGTGTTTTGCCTTCCACCCAATACAATGGATCTGATCCCAGCCGGCGACCCTGTGCGACGCCGTAAAAGGGGCAAACGAGGCGGTCTCGTGGTCAGGCTTCGGAGACGGGCACATCGCGCTCCACTCCCTAGCATACTACTCGCCAATGTCCAGTCTCTTGACAATAAGGTTGATGAAATCCGAGCACGGGTAGCATTCCAGAGAGACATCAGGGATTGCAACGTGCTCTGCTTCACGGAAACATGGCTAACTCAAGAGACGCTAACGGAGTCGGTGCAGCCAGCTGGTTTCTTCATGCATCGTGCCGACAGAAACAAACATCTTTCTGGTAAGAAGAGGGGCGGGGGGGTATGCCTTATGATTAACGAGACGTGGTGTGATCATCATAACAACACACAGGAACTCAAGTCATTCTGTTCACCTGATCTAGAACTCCTCACAATCAAATGTCGACCGCATTATCTACCAAGGGAATTCTCTTCAATCATAATCACAGCCGTATATATTCCCCCCCAAGCAGACACATCGATGGCCCTGAACGAACTTTATCTGACTCTTTGTAAACTGGAAACCACACACCCTGAGGCTGCATTCATCGTAGCTGGGGATTTTAACAAGGCTAATCTAAAAACAAAACTCCCTAAATTCTATCAGCATATCGATTGTGCTACCAGGGCTGGAAAAACCCTAGATCATTGTTATACTAATTTCCGCGACGCATATAAGGCCCTCCCCCGCCCCCCTTTCGGAAAAGCTGACCACGACTCCATTTTGTTGATTCCAGCCTACAAACAGAAACTAAAACAACAAGCTCCCGCGCTCAGGTCTGTTCAACGCTGGTCCGACCAATCTGAATCCACGCTTCAAGACTGCTTCGATCACGCGGATTGGAATATGTTCCGCATTGCGTCCAACAACAATATTGACGAATATGCTGATTCGGTGAGCGAGTTCATTAGGAAGTGCATTGACGATGTCGTACCCACAGCAACGATTAAAACATTCCCAAACCAGAAACCGTGGATTGACGGCAGCATTCGCGTGAAACTGAAAGCGCGAACCACTGCTTTTAACCAGGGCAAGGTGACCGGAAGCATGACCGAATACAAACAGTGTAGCTATTCTCTCCGCAAGGCAATCAAACAGGCTAAGTCCCAGTACAGAGACAAAATCGAGTCGCAATTCAACAGCTCAGACACAAGAGGTATGTGGCAGGGTCTACAGTCAATCACGGATTACAAAAAGAAAACCAGCCTCGTCGCGGACCAGGATGTCTTGCTCCCAGACAGGCTAAACAACTTTTTTGCCCGCTTTGAGGACAATACAGTGCCACTGACACGGCCCCCTACCAAAACCTGCGGGCTCTCCTTCACTGCAGCCGAGGTGAGTAAAACATTTAAACGTGTTAACCCTCGCAAGGCTGCAGGCCCAGACGGCATTCCCAGCCGCGTCCTCAGAGCATGCGCAGACCAGCTGGCTGGTGTGTTTACGGACATATTCAATCAATCCTTATCCCAGTCTGCTGTTCCCACATGCTTCAAGAGGGCCACCATTGTTCCTGTTCCCAAGAAAGCTAAGGTAACTGAGCTAAACGACTACCGCCCCGTAGCACTCACTTCCGTCATCATGAAGTGCTTTGAGAGACTAGTCAAGGACCATATCACCTCCACCCTACCGGACACCCTAGACCCACTCCAATTTGCTTACCGACCCAATAGGTCCACAGACGACGCAATCGCAACCACACTGCACACTGCCCTAACCCATCTGGACAAGAGGAATACCCATGTGAGAATGCTGTTCATCGATTACAGCTCAGCATTTAACACCATAGTACCCTCCAAACTCGTCATCAAGCTCGAGACCCTGGGTCTCGACCCCGCCCTGTGCAACTGGGTCCTGGACTTCCTGACGGGCCGCCCCCAGGTGGTGAGGGTAGGTAACAACATCTCCACCCCGCTGATCCTCAACACTGGGGCCCCACAAGGGTGCGTTCTGAGCCCTCTCCTGTACTCCCTGTTCACCCACGACTGCGTGGCCATGCACGCCTCCAACTCAATCATCAAGTTTGCGGATGACACTACAGTGGTAGGCTTGATTACCAACAACGACGAGACGGCCTACAGGGAGGAGGTGAGGGCCCTCGGAGTGTGGTGTCAGGAAAATAACCTCACACTCAACGTCAACAAAACAAAGGAGATGATTGTGGACTTCAGGAAACAGCAGAGGGAGCACCCCCCTATCCACATCGACGGGTCAGTAGTGGAGAAGGTGGAAAGTTTTAAGTTCCTCGGTGTACACATCACGGACAAACTGAATTGGTCCACCCACACAGACAGCGTTGTGAAGAAGGCGCAGCAGCGCCTCTTCAACCTCAGGAGGCTGAAGAAATTCGGCTTGTCACCAAAAGCACTCACAAACTTCTACAGATGCACAATCGAGAGCATCCTGTCGGGCTGTATCACCGCCTGGTACGGCAACTGCTCCGCCCACAACCGTAAGGCTCTCCAGAGGGTAGTGAGGTCTGCAGAACGCACCACCGGGGGCAAACTACCTGCCCTCCAGGACACCTACACCACCCGATGTCACAGGAAGGCCATAAAGATCATCAAGGACAACAACCACCCAAGCCACTGCCTGTTCACCCCGCTATCATCCAGAAGGCGAGGTCAGTACAGGTGCATCAAAGCAGGGACCGAGAGACTGAAAAACAGCTTCTATCTCAAGGCCATCAGACTGTTAAACAGCCACCACTAACATTTAGCGGCCGCTGCCAACATACTGACTCAACTCCAGCCACTTTAAAAATGGGAATTGATGGAAATTATGTAAAAATGTACCACTAGCCACTTTAAACAATGCCACTTAATATAATGTTTACATACCCTACATTACCCATCTCATATGTATATACTGTACTCTATATCATCTACTGCATCTTGCCATCTTTATGTAATACATGTACCACTAGCCACTTTAAACTATGCCACTTTATGTTTACATACCCTACAGTACTCATCTCATATGTATATACCGTACTCTATACCATCTACTGCATCTTGCCATGCCGTTCTGTACCACCACTCATTCATATATCTTTATGTACATATTCTTTATCCCTTTACACTTGTGTGTGTGTATAAGGTAGTAGTTGTGGAATTGTTAGGTTAGATTACTTGTTGGTTATTACTGCATTGTCGGAACTAGAAGCACAAGCATTTCGCTACACTCGCATTAACATCTGCTAACCATGTGTATGTGACTAATAAAATTTGATTTGATTTGATTTGTATGTGACAACATTTGATTTGATTTGATTTGTCCACGAGGACACACAGATATTTGTTTTGCTCTGCAATCTCTACGTTCTGACATCTGATAGGTTGGTGTTGTTCGCTTCCTGAAGTCTATGCACATCTCTTTGGTCTTGTTGGTATTGAGGACCAAGTGTGATTGGTCACACCACTCTACAACGTCATTTAGGACCGGGCCATGATGTTCCTCGTCATCATGCAACAGGCTGATCAAGGCAGTGTCATCAGCGAACTTAACGAGGTGTCTGTCAGGATGGGAACTAGTACAACTATTAGTGTACAAAATGTACAGGAGTGGGGACAAAACACACCCCTGTGGGGAGCCTGTGTTGGTGGTGAGTATGTCCCACACGTGGGGAACTACTTTGACCTCTGGCTCAGGAAGTCCAACAGCCACAAAACCAGCACCCCATCTAAAAAGTATCTTACGAGTCTCTGTGCCAGAATGTATGTCTGGATTGTGGTTTAGGCAGAAGAAAAGTCAATAAACAGGATTTGACGCCCTCTAGAGGTCTATAGACCATGTTGAGGAGAGTAAGAATGTCATCCTCAACTCCTCTGCTGGGCTGATAGGCAAACTGAAACAGGTCGAGGACTCATTCAACAGAGAGGGATTAGATGCTTTAGAAATGGGTACAATTATTGAGTTTTTCCACAATTCTGGCACGTTTTGTGGTTGAGCGACGATTGGAAAATGTCTGTAAAAACACCAGCTAATTGTTCAGCACAGTGCTTCAACACATGTCCACTCATTTTGTCTGGGCCTGGGCTTTTGTGTGCATTACATCCCCTGAACAACTTTAGAACATCAGCCTGTTTAACAACAACTCTCTCAAACATTTGTAATGACATCCAGTTCATTAGCCATGGTCTGGCCCTCATGTCTCCCAAGGTCAGCACTAGTTTTCCCCCTGCCTATGTGGGGGGCACTAGCCATGGATTTAATCCCTTGCCAGGCCACCCTTGAGTTTCCTGAGGAGAGAGTCCTCTCCACCCTTTGCTCGTATGCCTCCTTGTCCACCAGTATCTGTGTTTGGATCTCACGTTGTACATCTCTTAAAGCCTGTCTATCACCCTCAGCATGAACTGCCTTCTTATCAAGTAGTGGTTTTAGATGTTGTGATACCCAAGGCTTATTGTTAGGAAAGATTTTACAGGTTTTAGTAGGCACAACTGACAACACAGAAGTTTACATACATTTACATTACATTTAAGTCATTTAGCAGACGCTCTTATCCAGAGCGACTTACAAATTGGTGCATTCACCTTATGATATCCAGTGGAACAGCCACTTTACAATAGTGCATCTAACTCTTTTAAGGGGGAGGGGGGGGGTTAGAAGGATTAGTCTGAAAGCATTTGGTATTGTCCCATAGCACAAATCTAGTCTTCTTTGTCCTAGTGTGAAATTTCACATACTGGTGGTACATGCACAGGACCTTGTGCAAAGTGCAGTGTGCAGAGTGCCGGACCTAAAGTGCCGGACCTAGCTATCTGGCAAGCGATGACACAGGGCAATGTACAATATGTTGGTGCACATGGAAGTCAGTGATTTATGTTGACTATATAGTAGGTTCATGAGAAAATACAAATGTGATGTAACTAAAATAAAAGGACATTTAGTTGACGAAAATGGCCCACTGTTTTCATCATTTTGAAAATAACTACACAAAATTATTCAAATGACAAAAATATATATTTTATAGTATTCTGAATTGTTGGGAAGGGCCTGTAAGTAAGCATTTCACTGTTAGTCTATGCCTGTTTAGAAGGCATGTGTACATTAACATTTATTTGAAATGTATTTGGTTTAGAAACAAATTAGCATGATTCAGCTCATGACAATATTTCTATTTAACATGCCCTACTCCTTTTGCAGTTGTCTAAAAAACACTATTTTGCTAAAAATAAAGAAATAAAATATCCTTTAGTGTGTGTACTTTACTGTATTTATACTTGGGATATCACTTTTCAAGGACATCTTTGTACTATACAATCTTTGGCGCGACTTAGTACCATAAATGGACATACGGCCATAAAATGTTAGGCCACACCCACAAGCCCATTTCAAGTGAGAAGGCCAATGTGGTGGCTAAGAGTGCTGTGAGGAGAGAGGGGGTAGATATTCAGGTCCCGCTGGGCCGCAAGGAAGTCAAGTCATCTATCCGGGCAAAAGGGCTCGATCTTTGGCAAAGGCAGTGGGATGCTAGTAGTAAGGGGAGGCCATTTTATCACGTGTACCGGTCAGTTAAGGAAGGGCTGGGGAGTATGGGATGTAGGACAGGTGAAGTTGTGTGGAGTAGACTACGGTTTGGACACACAGAGTATATCCAACTTTTACGAGGTTGTGGATGATAGGGAGACATGAAGCAGGTCTGTGTGATGAGTGTTTAGTGATAGGGAGACATGAAGCAGGTCTGTGTGATGAGTGTTTAGTGATAGGGAGACATGAAGCAGGTCTGTGTGATGAGTGTTTAGTGATAGGGAGACATGAAGCAGGTCTGTGTGATGAGTGTTTAGTGATAGGGAGACATGAAGCAGGTCTGTGTGATGAGTGTTTAGTGATAGGGAGACATGAAGCAGGTCTGTGTGATGAGTGTTTAGTGATAGGGAGACATGAAGCAGGTCTGTGTGAGGAGTGTTTAGTGATAGGGAGACATGAAGCAGGTCTGTGTGATGAGTGTTTAGTGATAGGGAGACATGAAGCAGGTCTGTGTGCTGAGTGTTTAGTGATAGGGAGACATGAAGCAGGTCTGTGTGATGAGTGTTTAGTGATAGGGAGACATGAAGCAGGTCTGTGTGATGAGTGTTTAGTGATAGGGAGACATGAAGCAGGTCTGTGTGATGAGTGTTTAGTGATAGGGAGACATGAAGCAGGTCTGTGTGATGAGTGTTTAGTGATAGGGAGACATGAAGCAGGTCTGTGTGATGAGTGTTTAGTGATAGGGAGACATGAAGCAAGTCTGTGTGATGAGTGTTTAGTGGAGGAGACGTTGACGTATGTGTCGATATTTGTGAACTGTATTTGTATTTATTATGGATCCCCAGTAGCTGCTGCCAAGGCAACAGCTACTCTTCCTATGATGTAGATAGGGAAAGATTGTGTGAGTGTTAGAGGCTGGATGGGGTTGGGGTGGTGTAGTGGGGGAGGAAGTGATGTCTAGGACTCTAGAGGGTTAGAGAGGCTGGATAGGGTTGGGGTGGTGTAGTGGGGGAGGAAGTGATGTCTAGGACTAAAGGGTTAGAGAGGCTGGATGGGGTTGGGGTGGTGTAGTGGGGGAGGAAGTGATGTCTAGGACTCTAGAGGGTTAGAGAGGCTGGATAGGGTTGGGGTGGTGTAGTGGGGGAGGAAGTGATGTCTAGGACTAAAGGGTTAGAGAGGCTGGATGGGGTTGGGGTGGTGTAGTGGGGGAGGAAGTGATGTCTAGGACTCTAGAGGGTTAGAGAGGCTGGATAGGGTTGGGGTGGTGTAGTGGGGGAGGAAGTGATGTCTAGGACTAAAGGGTTAGAGAGGCTGGATGGGGTTGGGGTGGTGTCGTGGGGGGAGGAAGTGATGTCTAGGACTCTAGAGGGTTAGAGAGGCTGGATGGGGTTGGGGTGGTGTAGTGGGGGAGGAAGTGATGTCTAGGACTCTAGAGGGTTAGAGAGGATGGATGTGGTTGGGGTGGTGTAGTGGGGGAGGAAGTAATGTCTAGGACTAGAGGGTTAGAGAGGCTGGATGGGGTTGGGGTGGTGTAGTGGGGGAGGAAAGTGAGAAGTGGTGTTTAGGGCTCTATTTCACTTTCTTAGAGGAACAGAACTAATGAAGAGAATTTAAGTGCATTCGGAAAGTGATTAATGGAAACAACATGCCTCTTGAGCTCAATTTCAAGTCTCATAGCAAAGGGTCTGAATACTTATGTAATTAAGGTATTTTCTAAAAACCTGTTTTCGCTTTGTCATTATGGTGTATTGTGTGTAGATTGCTGGGGATGTATTTTTATTTTGTTGATCCATTTTAACGTAACAAAATGTGGTAAAAAGTCAAAGGGTCTGAATACTTCCCGAAGTCACTGTGTCATTATGTGGAGCCAGTTCTACCCATGTTCAGACCCAAACCACCTGTAGGCCCACAGTTGGACAGGACTCAAACATAGCAGCTGTTCCAGCTCTACTTCACCACCTCCGTGCTCGGGACAGAAGTTTCCTATAGCAACACGTATGTTGACAAGAAGCAGCGAGAGGGGAAGGAGATGCCCTGGAAACATGTCACCGTGGCGACATGCTCTCCTACATTTCCCTGGTCATGTACATAGGCCAGACCTACCTATCCGTCCGGATAGGACCAGTCGGCCGGCCAGAGAGCTAGGTCCGGCCTACCTTACTCTGTGCCATTTTAAAGTAGTGCTTTAAATAGGGGAAAGGGTGCGATTTGGGACGCAGCCTCTAGATGTCACCCAGACCACACAGTGATGATTACCGTTCCTCTCTCTCTCATCAGAACACATTCAGCAAACCCCACACACAGGAGCGCGTGTTCTCACACACACACACACACTTATATATTTCAATAGTGTATTTTTTACTCAGAAGAAAAACAATGGGAGCACAGCTAAGCATTACTACGACCACAACAGAATATATGGAGAATAAAAACATGTGTTTCTAAACCTTTATTAAATGTCCTTATATTAACATTTACTCAACAGTACAGGTGAAATGTTAAATATTTAAAGCCACCAAACACAGACATACTAATGAATGTGACTAAGGTATCGTCCCTAATGGCACCCTATTCCCTATATAGTGCACTACTTTTGACCAGGGCTCATAGGAGTCTGGTGAAAAGTAGCGTACTATATAGGGCATAGTGTGCCTTTTAGGTTGCAGCACATTTCTCAATCAGACTAACTTCTGTAATGTGTTACAATCCAGCGTCTGTCCCCTTAATTCAAGTCTGTCACCCTGTCACTGGATCTCAGTCCGAACTACTACATGCAGCTCTGCAGTGGATTACAGACGCAAGCTGGCGAGAAACACACTCACGCACGCACAAGGGCACGGACGGCCAAGTGCACCCGCAAGCGTGCATACGCACACACACAAGCAAACACAAAATGGCCTCTCTTCAGCGAGTATAGAAACATGTGAAAACCTCCTCCATCTCCCTGTCTTTACATCTCAGTATTATACACAGACATGTCAGAGGCCGCGGTAACATGCAGTTCCCACGGAAACTGATTGACAGGCCTCTTGACCTTTGACCTTTGACCCCGCCCATCGGCCACCATCAGCGCCACGTCCCCGTCGTCAAGGAGACGCACCAGGTCACCCTCGGGGTCGCGGTAGTTCAGAGCGATGTTGCCATCCACCTTGAACACATCTCTGTGAGAGAGAGAGAGGGGGGGGGGGGGTGGAAAGGGAAGGATGGAGAGGGAAAGATGAAGGGTGGAGTAGGGGAGAGGAGAGAGGGAAAGGGAGGGGTGGAGAGAGAGGTGTTGGAAAGAGGGAGAGATGGCGTTGTAGGGGGAGAGAGAGAAAGGGGGAAATAGAAGAGGCAGAGAGAAATGGCAGAGAGAGAGACAATTATTATGATTGTTTATCTTTATTTAACCATACAAGTCAATTGAGAAGCCATTTTAACTTACAGTACTGACCTAGACAAGAGGCATAACATTGCAACAGTAAACAGGACAACACACAATCCCACTAAAATCACATGAAACACACAATACAGAGGAAAGGTCCAAATTCATCAAATATACAAGAAGAAATTTTCCCAGTGGGTTTAGAACAGAAAAGTCCAAGGAAACACAGCAGACTTAATGATCAGCAGCTACACTGATCAGATAGCAGCTCAGTTCATGTTGCTGACGGATTGTGGTGGGATGAATAACTCAAGTCTGAGGGTCTTCTGCAGCTCAGTTCATGTTGCTGAAGGATCGTGGTGGGATGAATAACTCAAGTCTGAGGGTCTTCTGCAGCTCAGTTCAGTCGTTGGCGGCGGAAAACCGTAACGAACGACAACCAAAGGAAGTGTGGGCTTTGGGAATGACCAGTGTGGTACATCTACCAGGGGTTGCTACTGGTAGTGGAGATGTTGAGGAGTGAGCCGAGGTAGAGGGGGGACTTGCCTACGAGGGACTTGGTACCAGTGGGTCTGCCGTCGTGTTTGTAACGCGGCCCAGTTGACCAGGGTGTAAAGGTCACAGTGATGTGTGTTGAAGGGGGAACTGGTAACAAAGCGGATCGCAGTGTGGTAAATGATGTCTAGTTTATCAAGGGAGGTTTTTGAGGCAGGCCTGTAACTAAATCACCATAGTCCAGGATTGTTAGGATGGTCATTTTTATAAGGGTGTGCTTGGCAGAGTGGGTGAAGGATGTTTCCTTCACCCACTGAGAGCGAGAGAGCGAGAGAGAGAGAGAGAAAGAGGGAGAGAGAGTGTGTGTGTGTGTGTGTCTAATGAAATTTGATGTATTCTTGTTTTTCTTTTAGAGTTGAGGTGAGTTTTATCTCGTTGACAAGATAATAATGAGAGATGATAAACTGGGCCAGTAGTAGTGTGGCACTGACTATATGAGTCTGGTTATAGTGTGCAGAGTGGTGGTAGTATTATAGTGTGTACTGTTGTAGTGTTATAGTGTGCAGAGTGGTGGTAGTGTTATAGTGTGTACTGTTGTAGTGTTATAGTGTGCAGAGTGGTGGTAGTGTTATAGTGTGTACTGTTGTAGTGTTATAGTGTGCAGAGTGGTGGTAGTATTATAGTGTGTACTGTTGTAGTGTTATAGTGTGCAGAGTGGTGGTAGTATTATAGTGTGTACTGTTGTAGTGTTATAGTGTGCAGAGTGGTGGTAGTATTATAGTGTGTACTGTTGTAGTGTTATAGTGTGCAGAGTGGTGGTAGCATTATAGTGTGTACTGTGGTCAATAAAGCACATCTTTATTGACCTTGGGAAATTTCAATGGAGAGGAGAATATCAGCTGAATAATAGATACAGTTGAAGTTGGAAGTTTACATACACCTTAGCCAAATACATTTAATCTCAGTTTTTCACAATTCCTGACAGTTAATCCTAGTAAAAAATCCCTGTTTTAGGTCACTTAGGATCACCACTTTATTTTAAGAACGTGAAATGTCAGAATAATAGTAGAGGAAATTATTTCTTATTTCACATTCCCAGTGGGTCAGAAGTTTACATACACTCAATTAGTATTTAGCAGAATTGCCTTTAAATTGTTTAACTTGGGTCAAAAAATTTTGGTAGCCTTCCACAAGCTTCCCACAATAATTTGGGTGAATGTTGGCCCATTTCTCCTGACAGAGCTGGTGTAACTGAGTCAGGTTTGTAGGCCCCCTTGCTCGCACACGCTTTTGCAGTTCTGCCCACAAATATTCTATAAGATTGAGGTCAGGGCTTTGTGATGGCCTCTCCAACACCTTGACATTGTTGTCCTTAAGCCATTTTGCCACAACTTTGGAAGTATGCTTGGGGTCATTGTTCATTTGGAAGACCCATTTGCGACCAAGCTTTAACTTCCTTACTGATGTCTTGAGATATTGCTTCAATATATCCACATAATTTTCCTTCGACATGATGCCATCTATTTTGTGAAGTGCACCAGTCCCTCCTGCAGCAAAGCACCCCCACAACATGATACTGCCACCCCCGTGCTTCATGGTTGGGATGGTGTTCTTCGGCTTGCAAGCCTCCCCTTTTTCCTCCAAACATAACGATGGTTATTAAGGCCAAACAGTTCTATTTTTGTTTCATCAGACCAGAGGACATTTCTCCAAAATGTACGATCATTGTCCCAATGTGCAGTTGCAAACTGGAGTCTGGCTTTTTTATGGCGGTTTTGGAGCAGTGGCTTCTTCCTTGATTAGCGGCCTTTCAGGTTATGTCGATATAAGACTTACTGTGGATATAGATACTTTTGTACCTGTTTCCTCCAGCATCTTCACAAGGGCCTTTGCTGTTGTTCTGGGATTGATTTGCACTTTTTGCACCAAAGTACGTTCATCTCTAGGAGACAGAACGCGTCTCCTTCCTGAGCGGTATGATGGCTGCGTGGTCCCATGGTGTTTATACTTGCGTACTATTGTTTGTACAGATGAACGTGATACCTTCAGGCGTTTGGAAATTGCTCCCAAGGATGAACTAGACTTGTGGAGCTCTACAATTTTTTTTCTGAGGTCTTGGCTGGTTTCTTTTGATTTTCCCATGATGTCAAGCAAAGAGGCACTGAGTTTGAAGGTAGGCCTTGAAACACATCCACAGGTACACCTCCAACTGACTCAAATGATGTCAATTAGCCTATCAGAAGCTTATAAAGCCATGACATCATTTTCTGGAATTTTCCAAGCTGTTTAATGGCATAGTCAACTTAGTGTATGTAAACTTCTGACCCACTGGAATTGTGAATTATAAGTGAAATAATCTGTCTGTAAACAATTGTTTGTTGAAAAATTACTTGTGTCATGCACAAAGTAGATGTCTTAACCGACTTGCCAAAACTATAGTTTGTTAATAAGAAATGTGTGGAGTGGTTGAACTAGTTTTAATGACTCCGACCTATGTAAACTTCCGACTTCAACTGTATGTAGTGAAGGGTAGAATATCAGCTGAGTAACAGATATGTAGTGAAGTGTAGAATATCAGCTGAGTAACAGATATGTAGTGAAGAGTAGAATATCAGCTGAATAACAGATATGTAGTGAAGTGTAGAATATCAGCTGAGTAACAGATATGTAGTGAAGAGTAGAATATCAGCTGAGTAACAGATATGTAGTGAAGAGTAGAATATCAGCTGAGTAACAGATATGTAGTGAAGTGTAGAATATCAGCTGAGTAACAGATATGTAGTGAAGAGTAGAATATCAGCTGAGTAACAGATATGTAGTGAAGAGTAGCATATCAGCTGAGTAACAGATATGTAGTGAAGAGTAGAATATCAGCTGAATAACAGATATGTAGTGAAGAGTAGAATATCAGCTGAGTAACAGATATGTAGTGAAGAGTAGAATATCAGCTGAGTAACAGATATGTAGTGAAGGGTCTGTTGATTCAGCAGTGGGATGTGTCTGGTATCTTACCTCATGCGTGCCAGTAGTTCTTTGTATGATGGCTGGGTGGAGATATCTTCTTCAACACACACATCCCTGTCACATACAGTCACACCAATACATTATTAACTGGGATACATACAGTCACACCAATACATTATTAACTGGGATACATACAGTCAGACAATAAATTATTAACTGGGATACATACAGTCACACCAATACATTATTAACTGGGATACATACAGTCACACCAATACATTATTAACTGGGATACATACAGTCACACCAATACATTATTAACTGGGATACATACAGTCACACCAATACATTATTAACTGGGATACATACAGTCACACCAATACATTATTAACTGTGATACATACAGTCACACCAATACATTATTAACTGTGATACATACAGTCACACCAATACATTATTAACTGGGATACATACAGTCACACCAATACATTATTAACTGGGATACATACAGTCACACCAATACATTATTAACTGGGATACATACAGTCACACCAATACATTATTAACTGGGATATATACAGTCACACCAATACATTATTAACTGGGATACATACAGTCACACCAATACATTATTAACTGGGATACATACAGTCACACCAATACATTATTAACTGGGATACATACAGTCACACCAATACATTATTAACTGGGATATATACAGTCACACCAATACATTATTAACTGGGATACATACAGTCACACCAATACATTATTAACTGGGATACATACATTCATTATTATGGGACTTTTACAGGATTACAACGGAACTTTCAGTTACTTTTAGTACATTTACAACACTGTTATAACATGTACGTATGCGTTCACACACGAGCACACACACACACGAGCACACACACACACACAGTACACACACCTGGTGTCGACGCCCTGGGGTGTGAGCAGGTAGCAGCGCAGGCAGCTGTAAGACCCCGCCCCTTTACCTGAAGCGCCTCCGCTCTCGCCATCAGAGTCACTCTCTGGGAGGGGCTTAATGATCTTCACAAAGGATTCTGGGAAGATACCTGTCCGATTGCTCACCTTGCCCTGAGAGAGAGAGAGGAAGTGAGGGACAGAGAGAGAGAGAGAGAGAGGAAGTGAGGGAGAGAGAGAAAGAGGTAGATTAACAGAGAGAGAGAGAGAGAGGTAGATTAACAGAGAGCGAGAGAGAGATAGATTAACAGAGAGAGAGAGAGAGGTAGATTAACAGAGAGAGAGAATTGAATTGAAAACAAATCCAATTTTGATAAACTCCCATATCTACTGGGAGAAATTCCACAGTGTGCCATCACAGCAGCAAGATTTGTGACCTGTTGCCACAAGAAAAGGGCAACCAGTGAAGAACAAACACCATTGTAAATACAACCCATATTTATGGGATACATACAGTCACACCAATACATTATTAACTGGGATACATACAGTCACACCAATACATTATTAACTGGGATATATACAGTCACACCAATATTATTATAATATTAATATTATTCAAAACAATAAAGACATTACAAATGTTATATTATATATATACAGTGTTGTAACAATGTACAAATGGTTAAAGCACACAAGTTAAAATAAATAAGCATAAATATGGGTTGTATTTACAATGGTGTTTGTTCTTCACTGGTTGCCCTTTTCTTGTGGCAACAGGTCACAAATCTTGCTGCTGTGATGGCACACTGTGGAATTTCTCCCAGTAGATATGGGAGTTTATCAAAATTGGATTTGTTTTCAAATTCTTTGTGGATCTGTGTAATCTGAGGGAAATATGTCTCTCTAATATGGTCATACATTGGGCAGGAGGTTAGGAAGTGCAGCTCAGTTTCCACCTCATTTTGTGGGCAAAAATTGAATTGAATTGAGAGGTAGATTAACAGAGAGAGAGCTGTAAAGTGTGAGTGTGTATAAAAGCAGTTTTACATAGGCTCATTATCATGACCTGACTAATATCTCAGAAGTACTCAAGACACACATACAGAGATGGCCCATATGTGTGTGCGTGTGTGGCATTTTGAGTAATGCTTGACCCCTCCTGACCCCTCTCCATCCTTTTCTTCACTTTACACTTCACTCTCTCTCTCTCTCTCTCTCTCTCTCTCTCTCTCTCTCTCTCTCTCTCTCTCTCTCTCTCTCTCTCTCTCTCTCTCTCTCTCTCTCTCTCTCTCTCTCTCTCTCTCTCTCTCTCTCTCTCCTCTCTTTCTCACTCTTGCCACCCTCCCCCTCTCTCTCCACCCTCTTTCTCGCTCATTCTCTTCTCTCCCTCCCTTCTAGTGCCCCTCCATCTCCCTCCATCCCTTCTCCTCACTCCACCTCTCCCTCTCCTCCCATCCTCCTCCCACTGTTCCTCCTCATCCCTCCCCTCTATTCACTCCTCTCCTCCATCCATCCCTCCCTCTCCTCCTCCTCCATCCCTCCCCTCCATCCCTCTCCTCCTCCTCCATCTCCTCTATCCCTCCCTCCCTCCCTCTCCTCCATCCCTCCCTCTCCTCATCCATCCCTCCCTCCCTCCCTCTCCTCTCCTCCTCCATCCCCCTCCTCTATCCCTCCCTCCCTCTCCTCCATCCCTCCCTCTCCTCATCCCTCCCTCCCTCCCTCCCTCCCTCCCTCTCCTCCTCCATCCCTCCCTCCCTCCCTCATCCCTCTCCTCATCCTCCTCCTCCTCCCTCTCCTCCTCCTCCATCCCTCCCTCTCCTCCTCCTCCATCCCTCCCTCTCTCTCCTCCTCCTTCCCTCGCTCTCCATCTCTCCCTCTCCTCCCGAACCACCCTCCCACCCCTCCATCTCTCGCCTGCAGCTCACCTCCAGCCAGTCTGTGTTAACTCTCCTCAGAAGGAAGATCACCTCTCCAGCTTTCATACTCAGCTCCAGTCGTCCGCTCCCACTGAAGTCGAAGACCACCTGGGAACCACACACACACACGGAGGAGAACACAAACACGCCGGCAGCAGGCAGCGGACCAGGATCAACCGAGAGAAAGGGAGAGAAAGAGAGAGACGGACAGAGAGAGAAGACTGTGAAACCGAACAGGTAAGAGAGACTTATTTTACTTGTCTGATGATGAAGTGAGTGTGTGAGAAAGAGAGAACGGGACAGCAATCAGCAGAAGACAGGAGGGAACAAGTGCAAGGAGCGAGGGATGAGAGAAAGAAAGAGGGATCCCTAAACGAGTACAGAGAAAGAGAGAACAGGACACTGGTGTGAGTCAGGGAGACGGGCTTTGAAGGGATGAAACGGGAGAGAAGTGTTTTTGTTTGTGACTAGAGCAGGTCTTCACAGTGCAGAAAATCACTATTCAACACTCCTACTCCTAATGCTGCACAACGCGTGGGATCGGACAGGCACACAGCTGAGAAAGACGAGAGGAGAGGCGAGAGAGAGCTGAGCGCTTAGCGAGTGGGCATGTGTGAGTGCAAGTGTGAGTGCATGTGTGTGTGCATGTGTGAGTGCGTGTGTGTGTGTGTGTGTGTGGGTGGGTGGGTGGGAGAGGCGAGATGCAGGGGGTGCGTAAAAGCGGACAAGTACGCAGTACTAGAAAACTGTGATGAGAGAATGTGAAAAAAAGAGGTAAAAAGATAACACGCTTAAAATGCTTAAAAGCAAGTCATGATAGTGTATTTTATAGTGTGGCTTTGAGCTGAGTCATGATAGTGTATTTTATAGTGTGGCTTTGAACTGAGTCATGATATTGTATTTTATAGTGTGGCTTTGAACTGAGTCATGATATTGTATTTTATAGTGTGGCTTTGAACTGAGTCATGATAGTGTATTTTATAGTGTGGCTTTGAACTGAGTCATGATAGTGTATTTTATAGTGTGGCTTTGAACTGAGTCATGATAGTGTATTTTATAGTGTGGCTTTGAACTGAGTCATGATAGTGTATTTTATAGTGTGGCTTTGAGCTGAGTCATGATAGTGTATTTTATAGTGTGGCTTTGAACTGAGTCATGATAGTGTATTTTATAGTGTGACTTTGAACTGAGTCATGATAGTGTATTTTATAGTGTGGCTTTGAGCTGAGTCATGATAGTGTTTTTTATAGTCTGGCTTTGAGCTGAGTCATGATAGTGTATTTTATAGTGTGGCTTTGAACTGTGTCATGATATTGTATTTTATAGTGTGGCTTTGAGCTGAGTCATGATAGTGTATTTTATAGTGTGGCTTTGAGCTGAGTCATGATAGTGTATTTTATAGTGTGGCTTTGAACTGAGTCATGATAGTGTATTTTATAGTGTGGCTTTGAACTGAGTCATGATAGTGTATTTTATAGTGTGGCTTTGAGCTGAGTCATGATAGTGTATTTTATAGTGTGGCTTTGAGCTGAGTCATGATAGTGTATTTTATAGTGTGGCTTTGAGCTGAGTCATGATAGTGTATTTTATAGTGTGGCTTTGAGCTGAGTCATGATAGTGTATTTTATAGTGTGACTTTGAACTGAGTCATGATAGTGTATTTTATAGTGTGGCTTTGAGCTGAGTCATGATAGTGTATTTTATAGTGTGGCTTTGAGCTGAGTCATGATAGTGTAGGACAGTGTTAAAATGGATAACACTGTACAGTCACTTTACACCCCTCCTTGGTATTTGACTGGCACTAATGAGAAACAATTTAGTAAGAAGCATGATATATTTTCCTCCACACAACTGCCTGGTATTAAAGAGTAGTTAACCTGTTTAATG